>NW_024581863.1:0-48824 GCF_017639235.1 Corvus kubaryi | reverse complement strand
GTGCTTTAGGTCATCCCTACAAAGCGTTTCAGGTCGTTTTTGGGGGGCAGGGTTGGCGTGGTGTGTGGCCTTGTTTGAACAGCCGCTGGCTGTTTCCTTAGGAACAGGGAGAAAAGGCTTTTTGGGAATGGAACAATCAATGGGTCAGCGCAGAGGAGCGGGGCAGGAGGTGTTTTAATGGGCACTGCTGCTGGAAGCAGTGATCCTAAAGGTCTTTTACACCCTAAATTGTGACTCTGGGATAAGTCCCAGAGTGGGTTTGGTTGGATTCTCGGTGTGTCCGGGGCTGGGTGCAGCATCCATCGTTTTGCTTGGTGTGGCGGGGGAAGATGCTCAAGTTATCCATCTAAAAACACCTCCACAGGTGAAGGGTGGAGAGAGGGAGCCAAAAAGGAGCAGGAATTGGAATAACGGATGCGGTGGTCACGCAGGGAGTTCAGAGCCAAGTCTCCCAAGTCTCACCCACCTCTGGGACTGAGAGCATTTCAACCCGGCTCGTGTGGCTGTGGGAGATGTGAAACCCTTCATTCCTGCCTCATTCCCTGCTGCAGCTCCGTCCTCTCGGCTCACATCCGTTCCCAGAGCGGCCCAGGGCGGGGGGCTGCTGGGTCCCTCTCTGCAGAGGCTGCCACGGCTAAAATTAAACAAAGAGAAACTTCCCATTTTTTTTTTGCTGAGCGCTCCGGCTTCCGGAAAATGGCAGCGCGCTGGAGGCAGGCGAACAAAACAAGGCAGCCCTGGCCAGAAAAAAACCTCCTCACCTCTGAGGCATTTCCTTGCTTTCTTTCCCCCCCCTTCTCCAGCCTCTCTCCCTCCCCATCCTGGCTGCTCCATAGAAAAGCTGCCATCAGATTAGGGCTCCCGGGGTGGGGTTGCTCTGGGAAGGCTGCATGGAAAGGCAGCCTTGGGAATGGCTCTGCTCCCTCCCCCAAGTCCCCTCCGTGCTTCTTTTGCCAAAAACACCCTCAGTGGGTTTTTTCGGGTGCGTGTGGCTGCGCCTTTGGGGCAGGTTGAGCTGTTGGGATCCGTAAGGAGGCGCAGGGAATAGTTCCCAATGGGCCTGGGAGCAACTGGTCCTTGCAATGGATAAGGTTTGGGGTGGGAAAAAGAAGAGGTGCTTGAGTGCATCGTGAAAAGAAGAGGAGATCCGTGGGTTCATCCCACAAAAGCAGGAGATGCTTTTGAGTGTATCCTGCAAAAAAAGGAGGAGGAGGTAGGGGTGCATCCCAGAAAAAGGAGGAGGTGGGGAGTGCATCCCGCAGAAAAGGAGGAGGAGATGTGTGAGTGCATCCCAGAAAAAAAGAGAAAGCAGGAGGAGCGGATGCGTGGGGAGATCCTGGATAAAAAGAGATGTGCAAGCGCATCCCACAAAAGGAGAAAGGGATGCGTGGGTGCCTCCTGGAAAAAAGAGGAGTTGGCCGAGTGTATCCCGTAAAAAAAAAAGAAAAAGGATGAGGAGGTGGGGGTATCCCTCAAAAGGAGGAGATATGAGGAAATCCCACAAGAGAGAAAGGAGCAGGAGATGGGGGTGCATCCCAGAAAAAGAAAGAGGAGATGCCCAAGTGCATCCCACAAAAAAGACAGCAGGAGATGGGGGATGCATTCCACAAAAAGGGAGGAGGAGAAGGGAGGAATGCATCCCACAGCTTGTCTTCCCGAGCTCCAGCTCCTCCTTCCCTGTGCATGCTGTTGGCTCCAGGTTTCCTGGAGCAGCCTCCCCACGAGCGGTAGCTCTGCAGGGATGCATCCCATGATTGCTGGGATGGGACAGGTGGGTTTTTTGGGGAAAGGGGAGGAAAACCTGGCATCCCCAGCACCGGGGTGGGTTATTTTGGGGGTGTTTTGTGCCTTTTTTTTGATACCAACTTCCCAGGAAGCGTCTCCTTTCCAGCAGCCAACCTTGTCGGGGAGTGAGACTGCAAAACAAGGCTTTGCTGGGGTCTTTGGAAAAGTTTTTCTTGGTTTTCTGGGAATGGGCCATGGACATTTGCTGTCCCTGGGGGGGGTGGCAGTTACCTTGTCAGCAAAACAGAGCCACTGCCCTTGACCAGCTCATCATTCCAAGGTTGGGAAGGATGCTCTGGGGTCGGGACACCGGTGTGGCAGCTCCCCTCCTCTGCCTGGCTCTTCACATCCTGCTCAGCCTGGAAAACAGGTGAAGTTTTGGGGACTCGGGGTTGGTTTTTTCACTGCGAGTTGTTGGAGTCAGCAAACGCTGCAGAGGAACAGCTCAGTGCCGTCGGTGCTTCCAAGTAATTTTTCCCGTCTTTCCCGAGCTGTGGCCCCTGCTCCCCAGGGAGAGGCTGCCTGAAAGTTAATTGCTGCTGAAAAATGCTTTAATTAACTCAATTAGCCAGACGGTCCATCTGGGCTCCTGCAGAGCCCGATGAGATCCCTGGAATGAGGTCGCAGCTCCAGCCCGGTGACGGGGAGGACAGGGGGACTCATCCGAATCCCCATGGGATGTGCTGTGCTCTCCAGAGCATCCCTGCTCCTGGACCTGCCGTGGGAGATGCCTGACAAGGGCATGGAGTCACAGGACAAGGGGGAAGGGCTTTAAACTCCCAGGTTTGGAGGGCAGGGTTGGATGGGATATTGGGAAGGAATTCCTGGCCGTGAGGGTGGGCAGGCCCTGGCACAGGGTGCCCAGAGCAGCTGGGGCTGCCCCTGGATCCCTGGCAGTGTCCCAGGCCAGGTTGGACATTGGGGCTTGGAGCAGCCTGGGACAGTGGAAGGTGTCCCTGCCCATGGGAATGGGATGGGCTTTAAGGTGTTTCCAACCCAAGGAATTCCATGATTGTGCACCTTGCACTGGACATCCCTGAGGCTCCTCCAGGTGGGACTGGTCAGAGCAGCTGGTGCCTCTCCCAGCCCTGCTGTGCCCATGAACAGGAGCTCTTAGAACATCCACCACAGCTAGGCATGGAAAGAGTGAGCAGGAAAAAGCCCTGCACGGTGTCTGAGCAGAGGAATGCAGGGCTCTGGAGCAGGGATTTGGGAAGGGTGAGTGTTTAACCCCCTGTCTGCACTGTGACCGTTCCATCCCGGCTTTAGCTCCTTGTGTTGGGCTCTGTTTTAAAGCCTGGCCTTACAGACATCCCGAGGGAAGCTGGTTTTCCTGGCTGTGACAGGGAACCTGAGCACAGGCAGGCAGAGATGTGTCCTTTAGGCACAAGGGAGGAACGCGTGTCCTGAAGGGTTTGGATACTGCGGGGAAACTGAGGCACGGAGCGTCAGTGGTGGAAGGTTAAACCATGGTCTCTGCACTCGTGGTGCCCGTGTCTCCAAAAATGGGCTCTGAAATCACTCCAGAAGGGCTTTTGTTGGGGGTGGGAAGAGAAATCAGTGTGTCCAGGTTGCCCTGTGGTCGGGCAGGATAAATGGCATGGGAATATTTGCTGTTGGGCCTAATTTTTAAGGGATCGTGACCCTTAAAAGTGGTGATGCTGCATCAGATGCTCCCCTGCCTCGGAGAGGGAAGGGGAGGTGTTTTGCTTTGGGAAAGGGGAGGTGATTCCTGGTTTATGGCTGCTTTGAGGCAATAGAGCTCGTGAAAGTGGGACAGAAGGTAATTCCCAGTGGGAATGCTGGCAGGGAAGGTGAAGCTGCTGGGCACCACCGGGATGCAGAGCATCTTCCTTTGGGATGAGCATCGCTTCCCCAGTGCTCCTTCCTGCCTGGAGAGCTCCCAGCTCATCCTCAGCTCCAAAGCAGCACAGAGTCTGAGCGTCTCCCCGATTTCTTTCTCCTTCTGGGGATGGGAGCCGTTTGGAAGCAGAGGTCTGAGCCTGTCCATGGAAATCCCACGCTCCACAGTGCTGCAGACACTTCTGCCTCCCTTTTGCCTTTCACCAGAAAATCCTCATCCCCCTTCCTGCACAAAGAAAAGTGTGAGTAATGCTGGAGAAATTTGGGATGAGGCCCAGCGAGCAATCGGATATCCGGCTAAGCAGGGCTCTGACTTCTGGACTGAGAGCTCCCAAATGAATAATGCAGCAGGAGGAATGGCAGATTTCGAAGTATTCTATTTTTCTGGTTGCTCTGCTTTATTTCTCTTTAAATCTTCACCCTGCAAAGCTTAGGAATGGCTTCTTTTTTTTTTTTTTTTAATCACCTCGGTATATTTGTTTTATGCTCAAGCAATAACACATTTCCCATTGTCCTGTTAAAAGCAGAAGCTGATGGTATTTAAAAATAATACTGGTGCCAGTTGTCTTGTGATACACATCATGTGTTCCTGCTGTAAATGTTGTTTGCTAGGATCATGCCTGGCAAAAAAAAAAAAAGCTGAATTCACTGTAAAAGTGGATTGTTGGGAGGCTAAAATGCCAGGGGATGTTGCCCTAAGGAGTAGTGGGTGGTGGTATCTGTTTCCCTTTTGGTTTTCTTTCCTCCTTCTGGACCCTGCTGAAAAAGTTCCCATTTTTTTTTTCCCCCCTGTTGATCGAGTACTTTAAGTCGTTCTTCTAAATATAAATCTCTCCTGATGCGTCAGCTGTGCCTGGGATTTCACTTCTTTTATGTGGCACTTCAAGCAAGTTTTAATTAAAAAAAAGAAAGTTCCATCTGCATTGGTTTGATATTGAGGGTTGGTTTTTTTTCTCCTCATGAAGAGCGTGTCTAATTCCAGCCTGACCCCTCAAAGTCCTGAAGGCTGCATGTGGCCGTCAGCTGGTTGGGCTGGAGAGCATCCTCAGCTCCTGGAAAGTTCTTGCCGTGTCCTGCTTGGAATCATGGAAGGGTCTGCATTGGAAAGGACCTTGAAGTTCACCTTATTCCAGGGCAGGGACACCTTCCACTCTCCCAGGTTGCTCCAAGCCCCGTCCAACCTGGCCTTGGACACTTCCAGGGATCCGGGGGCAGCCACAGCCTCTCTGGGCACCCCGTGCCAGGGCCTCAGCACCCTCCCAGGGAGGAATTTCTTCCCAATATCCCATCTCTGTCAGTTTAAAGTCATTCCCCCTTGTCCTGTCCCTCCAGTCCCTTGTAAAACATCTCCCATCCCCTGGAGGTCCAGGTCTTTTCCTCAGGGCTGCTTCTCCTGACAGAGCTGTCCCATCACTGGCACCAACATCTGCTGGATGTGACCAACACTGAGGTATGGAAGAGCTCAATCCTAACAGGGGAGGAAAAAATCTGGGATGTTGGTGTGGAAGATGCTGAGAACAGGAGGTGTCGTCTGGGCAGGTTGGTGAAGGTGCCATGGATTTGTCTTCTCTAGCCGAGAGCCTGCTGCTTGCAGCCCCGTGTTTTGGGTCTGAAAATTAAAAGACATCCCTGTGGTTGTCAAAGCAGCCTCCAAGCAGAGCTGGTGGTGGGGTTGAGGTGGTTTTCCCACAGAAATCCAGAAACGGAGCAGGTTCTGTGCTGTTCGTGGCCTGCTGACGTAGGGAATCCGTCCCTGAGCGTGTGGGGCTTTTTAACCTCAGTTTGCTCCTTACTCTCTGAAAAGAGGTGTTCTTGTAGAGACAGAGGACAGGCTTTGGGCTCTTCTGTACCCCCTGAGTGGCTCTCAGTGGCTTTGTCTTGTTTCCTCTAATTTGGGCACTTGTGTGTAGGCCCAAAACCGCCCCTTGTCACAGCTGATAACGCTTCACCCCTAATTCAAGCTGCAGAAATCCAGAATTTGGCTCCGTGGTGTCTTACAGATGGGAGCTGAGCAACCTGGTCTAGTGGAAGGTTTGCCCATGGATGGGCAAAGGCTTTCAGGTCCCTTCCAGCCCAAACCCTTCCGGGGTTCTGTGAAATCTCAGTGGGAATGAGCGGAGCACGTGGCTCTGGGGCTCCAACGGGGAGGCTCTGAGGCTCCTGTCGGGCATGAGAAGCCAGGGCAGGTCTGTCTCCTTCCAGCCTTGCCTGGGGCTGGCTTCTTGGAGCCAGCAGAGAGGGAATAACTTGTCCTTTGGAAATGTTCCCTGTGTGGTGGCTTGGAGTTGTCCCTTCTTTAGGGAATGCTCTGTGTGTGGTGCCCGTGTGGGAGGGTGTTTTGTGCTTACAAGTGCAGTGCAGAGAGTTGTAGAAACGACTCCACTCAACCAATAAAGCTCTGCCTTGAGCAGGGAACAACCTGCTGTGGCTTTAGGATGACTTTCAGGTGTCATTTTAATTTCCCCTGGTGACTAATGCTGCAAAAAGTGTGTTGGAGATTCAACCGTGCTCTGTCCAACGAGACTGAGCAAAGATTTTGCCAAATTTGCATAAATTACTATTTCTGTGCCCAAACATCCTGCTAAATAAGGGGAATTTTCCCCCAAAAAGGCTAAATTTTTTGCTGAGGGTTATGTCCTTGGCCCAGAGCAGCAGCTTTGCCATCACACACGGCGGAGGCTGCAGAGAAAGGACTTTGGCTCTCGCCTCACGCCGCCTAAATCCCGACACGGACCTCGTGTGTTCTCAAACTGACCTAAAGCTGCAGTTCAAAGTGCGTGGCTTTGCTTGCAGACTGAGCCTTCCCATAAACATTTGGGGCTTAAAGTGATGAAATTGGTTCCTTATCAGCCATCTGACCCACGGTGATGGGGCTGAGCAGCTTTTAACCTGGCGAGACCGAAACAACAAAACCCCGAAGCAGCTCCGAGACCGAAACAACAAAAC
Source organism: Corvus kubaryi (assembly GCF_017639235.1). Taxonomy (NCBI): domain Eukaryota; kingdom Metazoa; phylum Chordata; class Aves; order Passeriformes; family Corvidae; genus Corvus; species Corvus kubaryi. The sequence goes on along the minus strand of NW_024581863.1, from coordinate 42,230 downwards.
CCTGAAGCTGTGACAGATGGAGGTGGGTGGTGTTATTTTATTGGGGTTTTTTTCCCCTTCATGGCACTCCTGATGCTGTGGAAAACGCTTGGAGCCACTGCTTGGATGCTATCTGACCTCCCTCACCCCCAGGTTGAGTTAATTTGCAGGTTGCACAGAGTCTCTGTGCAGTCTGATGTGCTTTAATTTCGGGGTGATTAATTAAACAAGCAGGCGTGGTGTTTGCTCTTGTGTTGCATAAACAGCAGCCGGTTTTGGTGTATCTCAGGCACCCTCCTGGCTGGCAGGGGTAGGTGTCTGCACCTGGAAAACTCATTCCCACCGCTGGAAAAGCTCTAAGCGAAATTAAGGCGAGGACTTGTGCTGCTGAAAACCACCTGGAATGAGGCACGTGGTCTTTTGTGTCTGTGTAGTGAGGGTGGTGTTCAAAGCATGCTCTGGATTGAAGCAGGAACACTTTCTGGGATGGGTCTGCAGCTGGCTGGATTTGCAGGTGGGATCAAGCCCCATGTCCTAATCCCGGCTCTGTTTGGGGTGGTTTCGATCAGATATTAAGAAATTGTTCTCTGTGAGGGTGCTGAGGCTGTGGCACAGGGTGCCCAGAGCAGCTGTGGCTGCCCCTGGATCCCTGGCAGTGTCCCAGGCCAGGCTGGAGCAGCCTGGGATAGTGGAAGGTGTCCCTGCCCATGAGACAGGCTTTGAGGTCCTTTCCAACACAAACCATTCCATGATTCTCTGATCTGCCCTCACATCCACTTCCTACTTGCATCATCACCTGGGAGTTTGCTCTCCAGGCATCTGCTCCCAACAAACTTGCCCTCTTTCTACCATGGAAATCCCTGGTTTGTGGCATTGGGTCAAGCATGGAGCATCCCATGATGTGACCAACCCCCATCTTGCCTTCCTATGAAAGACCATCGACTCCAGCAAAGGGTTAAGCTGCTCACTCACACCCAGGTGTCCTGGGCAATCTGCTTTGGGAATGTTTACCAAAGAGGAGCTTAAAAAAACCCTGCTGTTTTGAGGGAATTCTTTGCAGTGTGCTGATTCTTATTTGTTTCTACCTAAAGAGAGAGAGGAAAGGAGGTTTTTGGCTCCCATCAGCATTTTCAGCATAGAGGAGGGTGTCCTGTAATCCAGCAGCAGATCAGTGCTGGACTAATCAGGAAGGTGTGCAAGAACATTGAACCAAGGGAGTGGTTTTGTCCCCGCTCAGATGAGTTCTTGGAATCCAGAGAGATTTCATCCGTCATTGCTTGGTGTCCATGGGCTCGCTCAGGCGGTGAGCTGGGGACAAAACCCCTTGTTTTTCCCAAAAATGGGCCTCCTGACTGAGGATACCTGGAGACAGATGAGTCTTGGTGGAGTACTTGGGCTGGGAGAACTGCATGGAGTTGTCTGTGTGATGATCTGCTCGGAGCTGCCTCGTCTCTGGTGGTCTGCAGCTCATCTCTGGAGCTTTGTGTTGTCCTCTCTGCACCAGTTGTGGTGGCAGCCTGTCCAGCCAGCAGCAGGAGTGAGTTTCTTGTGCCTGCCCTTCTCTGGACATGCTGGTGGGACTGGTTTTCCAGCCAGCAACAAGGAGAACACGTGGCATTGCAGCAGCTCCTCTCCGTCAGACAAGGGCGGAATCGCTGAAGGGTGATGGGGACAGGGCTCTGAAGTGTTGCTGCAGTTAAAGCTCTGTCATCATCTCCTCTTGGGGGAAGCTCAGCAGCTCAGGGACTTCGGGTTTTGACAGCTCTTGAAGGCCAAATTAGCATCCAAATTATCTGAGGAAGGAGATGCTGCAGGGATTGCGGCTGGAGAGTGGAAAGATAGCGAGTTGCTCCAGGATTTTCTCAGTTGGTGCCTTTAGCCTTCAAGCTTCCATGCATCTGGTTGATTTGAGATGGGGAGGAGGGGTTGAGTGGCCCCCCCTTGGGTGGTTATGAGATGGTTCTTGCAGCACCCACCGAGGTGGGAAATTGTTTCCCCTCCTTTTGACTTCCACGGTTTCCCTTACTCTGCTCTTTGTGGGTGTTGGCCCGAGATCTCCTGGGTGACCGTGGTGTCTGTATGCATTTTCCTGGTGATTCTGGCAGGATCAAGACCACTTTTTCTTTAAAAGTGTCTTATTGTGGTTTTGGAAATTTGGGTTTCATTGCTCCTCCACCTCCGACTGCCTGTGTGAGCTTGAGCCGTTGCCTGATCCAGCTCAAATCTGAGTTTCCCCGGTTTGAGAGACGTTTGGTCCATGCTTTTGGCCCTAAACATCCTTTAGGAACAGTCTTGCTTTGGCTGTTGGCCGAACTCTTGGGCTTCTGAAGGACTTTGGAGGGGCTGTGAGGGCTTGCAGGAAGATGGTTCTCTCCTGGATTCCTGTTCCATCCAAGGGTTTTAAAGCTTGAGTTCGGCTTTTATGTTTAACTCCTCTGGGACCGCAGCAGTAGATATGACTTTGGGTTTTCATGGTTTTTTTGGTCCCCATGGGACTTGTCTGGATCAAACTCCTTGCCCTGCCAGAGGAGCATCCATCCACAGGTCCCTGTTGAAAAGCCAGGACACCTTTGGGAGTGCCCTGCCTGGATTAGGAAGTGTTTTTTCCCTTGGAAGAACATTGAGCAGACATCAGGGGCACGGTGGACCAGGACTGAAGTCTGCCTCTTCTGATCCGAGGGCTAGTGGACATCAGATGAGAGCCTGTTCCTGAGGGAGATGAGTTTTCCATTGCCTTCCAGCCCATCCGTGGAGTTCCTTGCTGCAGGACTTTGTGGAGGCAAAAATGTCTGTGGGTTCAGGGAACCAAGCCCTCCCCTGGGCAAGAGGTCCACAATGGTCCCTGTTGAGGTCTCCTTTGATCCCACTGCCTCACCAAGAGACGTTTGGGCAGACACCGCCTCTGGGTTTTTAATTGGCTCTGTGGAGTGGAGGAATCTGTTCTTGGGGAGTGCCTCGCTCTCCGTGCTGACATTCCAGCAGCATCCCTTGCACCAAGGACCATCCCACTGGAGACATCCCTCTGCCTTGCTTTTTTTGGGGATGCCAGGGCAAGTGGCTGGTTTTGCAGTCTTGAAACCATGGAAGCAAGTCCAGCTTTATTTCCTTCCCTGTGTTATCAGGACGGGCGTGCGTGTCGTGGTTTTGTTGCTGTGGAGTGGGAGGACCTGGGCTGTTGTCCCAGGAAAACCTTTCCTGTGGCCCTCTAAACCTCACAAGGGTTCCTGCCCCGTGCAGCACCTCCAGCACTTTCCTGCACGTCCAGGTTTTTTAAACCTCTGCCACACCAGCACCGCTTTCAGGGAATTGGGGTGGGTTTTGGGCTTGCTGTGGGTGCTCGAGGGCAGTGCCTGCATCTCCAGGACACTCCTCTGCCATGGCATCAGTGCTGGGCAGCAGCAGGAGGTCCTGCAGGGAAAGCTCCCTTTTCCCACCTTCAAGACTGATCTATATTTGAGTCTCTGAGCAGCTGGTGATGGATATCCAGCGGGACTCGTGCTATAAAAGGAAGCTTTCCCGTCCTTCCCGCTCTGCCTGTGAAGGATGACATCCCCAGCAGGGAGGCCGTGACGGACTCCAGGCACCAGCAGACACTGGCAGCACGCACTCGGCCAAAATTGCCTTCATTCCCTTCCCTTCTCCATCACCCTGGCCATGCTTGGCTTGCCCTTGCCTGGCAGCAGGAGCTGAGCCAAGCTGGAGCTCGAGGGCAGGGTTTTTCCGTGGGGCTTGGCAGGGAGCGGAGGGCACGGCGCGGGGCCGGGCTCCGCTGCCGCCGTGCTGGGTGCAGTCATTCCCACATCACATGGTGGGAATGGGCTCCAAAGCAAACCCCTGGGACGTGAGGATGCTGCAGGAGGGATGGGAGGTCCCGATACTTCCACAAGTCCCTTCTTGTTTGCTGGGAAAGGGACTGAAGCGCCGTGTGTTGTGCTCCTGGCAGCTCCCGCGAGGCTCGTGCTGGGACGGACGTGTGAGTTCACACCAGGCTGTTCTCTCTGGCACAAAGAGCTGGTGTTTGGTGTTGTCTTAAGGGGTGGTTTATCTTTGCTTGGCTTGGGTGGGTTTTCTTTTTTTTTTTTTTTTTTTTTGGAAGATGAAAGCGTTGGCTTGGCAAGCACAGGCGGTGAAGGAAGAGGAGGAGGAGATAAGAGAGAGGCAACGGGGTCAGGAATCACCGGGATACGCAGCACGGCTGGCGTCAGACTTGGAGAATGCTCGGGCCAGGCTTCTGAGGGGAAGAACTCAACAGCAGCCAGTTCTCCCCCACCCATCCCCTCCAGCATGGAAGAGACCTGGATCACTGGGAGATGAGCTACAAGGTTATCTGAGTCTGTTCCTTGCCACCAGCAGCTTCCAAAGCCATCCCAGCCTTGTAGGGGGCTGCCGAGGACCTGGGTGGGGCTGTGCTGGTGTTGCCAGTTTTGAAGGTGTGCCTGAAGATCTGTCTGTACGAGCACGGAGAAAGGAGGGAATTCTCGAGGTAGTGGGATCATCTTCCACTGGGGGGGGAAGCGTGTTGAGCAAGGGCCAGCGTTGTGTTGTGTCATAGCCATGCGGGAGATCTTGAAGGTGGAGAATTCACGGGGCAAAATCAAGTTCCTAAATCAGATTGTTTGCTAAAATTTGGCAGTTTCGGCCACTTTGGGCCTTTTCTCAGTTTCTTTTGAAGGCCATTGCTGACTGCAGTGTGTTGGTGTCACCAGGCACTCCCTGAGCAGCTCCCTCAGGGCTGGGGTGTCCCCGGGGTTTGGAGGGGCCTTTTCTGCATCTGCTTCCATGGATTTGAGTTACTAGGGTTTTGTGACTGATGAAAGCAACATTTTCAGTACATTCATTGTGTGGGACAAGTGGTGTGGCACAAGAGCACTGTGGCTCTGGGACATGAGTTCCTACCTAGAAAGTGTTTAAATTTGCTCATATCCAAGCAAAGCTGGCTGTTTTTAGAAGAAACCTCCGAAAACACTTCCATGGTTGTAGGAGAGCCGGAGGAACTGGACTTTGGGGAATGAAAAAGCAAATTAAAAGCCATAAGCAACGAGTGCCTGGAGTTGATCTTGGCTCTGGCATGGGGAGGGGATGATGAGTGATTGATTGGAAGCTCTTTCCTTTCTTCCCAATTTTCAATTTGTGGCCAGGGGCAGGGTGGGAGATGGTCTTGCACCATGGTCTTGAGAGGCTTTTTATGGATTTTCCAGTGTAAACAAGGTTGTGGGGTGGTAGTCACGGCGGAGTTGACCAGTCTTGTGTCATGGTGGCTCCTGTTCCTTGTGCTTCCCATGGACGTGCCATGATGGGATGGACCCTGCAGCTCCAGGGAGGGCTGGGAAGCATGGGATGGGCAGGGATTGCTCCCTTTGCTGGCAGCAGGTCCGTGGCTGCACCTGGAAGGACCTGGCTCCATCTCCAGCCCTGATGGTGCTTGGTACCTGCCAGCCCTCCTGGGTCTTATCAGCCCAAATTCTTGGCATTCTGGGATTTTCCAGTACTGAGGCTCCTGGAGGGGTCCTCTCCCACCTACGCTGGGCTTGTTGGAGAGACATTCCCTTGGCCAGCAGCAGATCCTGCTTCCCGCCCTGGGGCTGCGCACTTTGGGGTGTTCCCGTGGTTTTTATTGCATTTCTTTGCTCCAGGACGTGGGTTTGGTATTTTTCCCAGGATTGCTTTTCCCTGGCAGCCCTGTCCAGCATGGCTGGGTGCCCGTGGTGTGTCTTTGACTGATAGCTCAGTGTCCGGACAGAGGTGTGTCCATCCCGTAATCCCATCAGGATGAGCTTGGAACGATGGGTGGAGCTGGGAGCGCTGGCGAGGACGGGGCTCTGCCTGTGCCAGGAGGTTTTAGGTGGCTCCCCTGGGCTTGCAGTTGGATTTCTGGGATAAGTTGCAGCAGACAGTTTGCAGAAGTTATTTTTAACCTTTTCCATGCCGGGAAATGCTGCAGCTGGGATGCTGAATGCTGTGTGTTCGAGTGCTGCAGGAAAAGTGACCTTTGGGTTTTGTTTTTAGTACGTTTTAATAGGTGATTTTTTAGTAGATGTGACACTGCCACCAGCCCCAGACCTGCTGGTGGGACTTGAGGGAGCAGCTGGAGCTGGGCCAGGGCAGGGTTAGGATGGATTTTAGGAAAAGGTGGTTCCTCCAGAGGGTGCTGGGCACTGCCCAGGCTCCCCAGGGAATGGGCACGGCCCCGAGGCTGCCAGAGCTCCAGGAGCGTTTGGACAGCGCTGCCAGGGATGCCCAGGGTGGGATTGGTGGGGGGTCTGTGCAGGGACAGGGGTTGGATTGACCTTCCTTGGGGTCCCTTCCAACTCAGGATATTCCATGACTTCTATAAGAGGAGATCCAGGAGCACTGATTCAAGACCCTGGAGATGCTCCCTGCTGTCTCCTCTCTACCCCTTGAGAAGCAGCCAGGCTCTCCGCAGTGTGCTCAGCCCGCACATCCCATCCCCAACCCCTTATCCTTACCCCCAGCTCATGCCAAGTTAAATCCGGGAGCAGCCCCGTCCATCCCAGGAAGCTGTGAGGATGCACCCATGGAAATGTGCTCACTGGGGCCTCCCTAGAGCTTTCTCCAACTCCCAGCAAAGCCTGCTTAGGATTTTGGCCAGAATAATGCAACCACCGTGGGGCCCTGATGCAGGCAGCCGCTCTCTGTTGGGACGGGGGGAGCAGGCAGCAGGTCCCCCTGGCTCGCAGGCTTGGATTTGACCCTGCAGCATTCCCTTTTCCTAATGGGAGCGGGAAAACCGCTGTGAGAAGCAGGTGTGGGTGCCTTTGAGAGGCTGCAGGACGAGCTGCTGGCACTGTCAGGGTGAGCCCTGGTCACCCACTGGTTTCCTTCCCACCCCCTCCTCTCCGCCGTTCATTTCGGATGCTGTTTGTGGCTTTGGGTAAACACGTGGGGCCGGGTTTTTCCCTGGGCTATATTTAACCCCAGGCTAAATTTAAAGCGCTTTCAGAGGAGTTTGCAGACCATTGTCTCAGTGGTTTCTAAACAAATCTTGCCCCTTCCACCCTTTGTTTCCCCCCCCCCCGCCGCTCCCATTATCCCTTTTATCCTCGCACAGCCTGAATTTGGGGGTTTGCTGGTTATCTCTGCGCTCAGGAACGTCTTGGGTCCGTCCCCAGCTCCAAAAGAGGGCTCCCATCCCGAATCCAGCCGTGGGGGGCCTGGATCCCCATCCTTTAAAGTGTGTGTGTGCATCCCTAGATCCAGGAGGGACGGACAGATCCAGGATGCTCCTGCCAGGAGAGGAAATCCCTTCCCATTATCCCTCCTTTGTGTGTAGATTCTTGCTGCCTTTTGAGGCCTCAGGGCTGGATGCAGAGGGGGGTTTTTCCAGCTGTTTCTCCACACAGCCCACGTCTGTCAGAGACCTTTAGCACGAAGCTTCCCATCTCCATACATAAATAAAGGAAGGGGGAGCATCCCTGCGAGTTCCAGGCTTGAGGATATGTCAGTGAGAGCTGTCAGGGCTGTAGCTGCCATGATTCATGTAAAATTCATGCCATGCTGGACCAGCAGGCAGGTGTTTCAAAACATATCTGTGGCTTACACTCGGTCTTCTCCTACTTTGTGCAGGGGGGAGTTTTGGGATGCCACAGTGGTTTGATTTTATTTATTTATTTTTTTTCCCAGCAGGATCGTGTGAAAGAATTGCCAGAATTGGTGAAAACTTTGCCACTTGAGCTCTTTCTGTGCTGGTGATGCCGTTGTGGAGGTTTGTTTTTTGCCTCTGTGAAGGCGGGGGGGGGAATTGTCCTCCCAGCCAGGGAAGAAAAAACCCTATAAAAGCTCACGAAGTGTCTGTGGGGTCTCTAGAGGGGAGGCACCGTGTGTTTGGGGTGTTTCCATGCCACCTGGAAAACCTGCAATCCCAAATGGCATTAATGGGAAACACCACGGCGGGGCTTGGAGCTGGGTGAATGGTGCCGGCCGAGGGGAGCATCCATCCTTCCTCCCTTCCTTGCTTCCTGCTGGAGCTTGCCGCTGGTTTTTCCTTTGTCTTGCCCCCTGGCAGCAGCTCCAGGTCTCCTGTCTTACCTGTCCCAGCCCTGATAAGCTCAGCCTTGACTCAAAGCCCGGTTGCCCTGTGTTTGTTCCCTGCCAAACCCTCTCCCTTTGGATTGCTCCCGGCAGGAGGCTCTCCTGTAAGGGGAAATGTTTGCACACAAGTTCTCCCTTCCCTTTTCTGGCTGGAGCCTGGTGCATCCCTTCCAGCCAGCCGCATTCCCGGCATACCAGCCCCGGGGATGGCTTGGGAAGCATTTCAAGCAGGCTGGAGTATCTCCTGCTCAGGCTCTCCCCAGCACATTTCCTCTTGCTGCATTCCAGAAAAGGGCACCAAATCCTTCAGGACTTGCTGTTCCCCCTCACAGTGCCCGAGGAGGCATCAGCTCTGTATTCACACCTCAGGAATTTGGGTCTGGCTGTTATTTTCTGCTTGATTTCATTTTCCAGCTGAGGGAGGAAAAGAAAAAAGATTGCATGGGAGAGGCAGAAAGTAAGAACAGCGTGAGGAGTGGATGAAAATCCCTTTGTAAAACAAGGGATTCGGACGTAACTTCTAATTAAAACTTGGATGTTTAAGACCTGTTGGTGTTTTGCAGCCAGGCTGGAGTTTTGTGGCAGGTCTGAGGGAGCAGGAGGCAGGGGATGGATCCAGAATTTCCAGCATGATCCCGGGTACGCCCGACAGCGTTCCTGCTCCCTGGTGCAAACCTGGCGTAGCAACTCAGGGCTCAGGCTGTGCTCCAGCTGTGCCTTCAGCCTTCCCTGCTTGTCCTGGCCCATCTGGCCACTGTCCCAGCTGCAGAGGACACGGGTGACGTCAGGGCAGCTCTTGCCCACGCTTGCATCAGCCGCAACGTTGGTGGTCGGAGTGTCCTGTGGGAACGGGCTCCTTTCCCTCTCGGCTCCGGCGCACTGATGCAGCTGCTCTTCCACAGGGGTTCTGGAAGTGTTTTTGCAAGTGCTGCTGGAAAAAAAAGGAGGAAAAACCCCTTTATTTTTATCCTATTCAGTGCAGGAAGGGATGTTGCTCTGCCTGGTTGGCTGGGTGTGGAGAGAGATGCGGGGAGCAAGCGGGAGGAGCCAGGCCCCATCCCAGGAGATCCCAGTGCTGCAGCTGGGAGACAGGGATGACCCATTTGAACATGGAAAAAAGCCTAGTCCCGTGGGTCTTCCATGCTTCCACAGCAGCCCAGTGCTCAGTGGTTTCATAATTGTGTGACAGCAACGAGCAAATGCTTGGGAAACGGGGAGAAGGAGCAATTTATGATCCTGGGAGCAGCGTATTCCCAAAAAAACTCTGTAAGGCCAGAGGGCTGCTTCGTATGGGGGTGTGCCCAGCATCATGCAAGACCAGGCTGTCCTTGCCCTCCAAGGATTGGTGGTTCCTGGGAGCATCCAGGTTTAAGGAGAACAGGAGGACGCTCTCCTGTATCAGCACCACGGGATCAGCGTGCGGGTGGCATGGGGGAACCCGGAGCCTTTCTAACACCCTGGCCTTTGTCCCCCAGGCTGGTTCCCCGAGGTGACACTGGGGTCCCCATGGCCATGTAGTGCCTGCCTGGAGCGGAGATGGCAGCGCAGAGGATCCGGGCGGCCAACTCGGGAGGGCTCCCGCGGTGCAAGTCCGAGGGGACGCTCATCGACCTGGGCGAGGGCTTTGCTGAAACCGCGCTCTGCGACGTCAAAGGTGCGTGGGGCTGATCCTTCTCCTCATTTCAGGCCCGTCCTCCCCTCCTGGGACGGCTCGGTGACCCCAACAAGGCGGCGACAAAGGTGTTCCCTCTCCCCAGTGCTGGGATCCTGCAGGTTGCTCCACTAATCCTTTTTTTCTTCCCCAACTTTTATTGCCCTTTTTTTTTCCCCCTGCTGTGTTTTCCTTACCCAGCATAAAAGCCGTGGTCAGGTGGGAGGGGAATTGCTGCTCCCCTGGCAGGAGAGCATCCCAAGGAAAAACTCCAGGTGGAAGCTGGAGCGCGCCGAGGGCCTCGAAACAAACAAAACACGCGCAAACGCGATTGTTTTTGCAGGTGGAGCACCTGAACATCAAACACTTGCTGCGAAGTGGATGGGTTTTAATGCAGAAATAGGAATGACTCCTCTTCTCCAAGGCGTTTCAGCACATCCCTGTTAACCCTCCGCATGCCCAGCTGGAGGGACACAGGAGCAGCCACTTGCCTGTCTGATCTGACACCAAAAATGCTCCGTCCTGCAGGATGACCGAGTTAGCAGTGGCTTCCAACCTGCCAGGCTGCCCAAATAATTCCAATTTGGAGGTTCTGTGTAGTTTTCCACTGGATAAATGTCCTCACGCCTTTGCCTGCTGGCGGACGAGTCGTTTGGGATGTGTACAAAACTCTTCTCCTCTGAACATTTGATCCCCAGGCTATATTTAAAGGCTTCTCTTTGCTCAGCTGTATCTTTCCTCGCCTTGTTATTTCCATGGTGAGAAGTAGTGGCTGCAGGGATGTGCAGTCTGAGCTCCCATCCCTTTGTCTCTGGGATTTTAAGGGCTTCCTGTGTTTTCTAAACTCCCTTTTCCTCCCAGAGAGCTCTCGAGCCCGTTGAAGCAGGTGCTGTCCCAGTTCCCTTGCAGCTCCCTGTTGGTGAAAATCCAGCTTTCCTTGTTTTCTTCAGTCTGCCGAGGGAGACAGCACACAATTAACCATTGATGGAACGTCAGCTGCAGCTCGGCTCTGGTGCTTTTTACAGAAACACATCCTGAAAATGAGAGCAAAGCCAATAAATAGGGTGACAGTGTAGGCTAAACCCTGCCTGGATGTAAACTGGGGTCCCCTGGCAAAACAACTTTCTGCTGGCACTGCTGCAAGGGAAGTTGGAGATGCTGCCAGGACCACGGCAGCACTGTGGGAGGGAGGTGCTGGGATTCTGTGGGGGTTCAAACTGGGTGACCTTTAGAAACACAGAATGGTTTGATTTGGGAGGGACCTGAAAGCAGGGACACGTTCCACTATCCCAGGTTGCTCCAAGCCCCATCCAACCTGGCCTGGAACACTTCCAGGGATCCAGGGGCAGCCACAGCTTCTCTGGCCATGCCCACCTGGGCAGGAGAGGGGTTACAGCAGAGCAAGAGGGCTTGTCACCTGTAGGAAGAGTTATCTTGGGTTTGGATGAACCCTTTAAGGAAGAAAGGTGTGAATGTAGCAGAAATAGTGGAGATTTCTTGAAAACCTTCTTCCTTGAGAGGTTGCCCAGGGAATTAGTGGACCTGGAAGTTTCCAGAAAACACAGAGATGTGGCACTTGGGGACATGGCTTAGTGGTGGACGTGTCAGTACTGGGTTAATGGTTGAACTCGATGATGTCAGAGGGCTTTTCCAGCTTTAGTGATTCAGTGATTCCAAAACTTACCTTCATCACTTAGAACAGTGTGGAATGGTGACCAGGAATAAATGATTGCAAATCTGTGGTGGCTCTGCTGTGCGTCTCTCACAGTGCTGTCTCCTCCTTGCCTCTGCAGTGCCTTCTCCCAGTGCCTTGCTGGTGAACAATCCCACGTCCTTCGGGAACGCGAAGGAAGTGGTAGCAATCAAGGATTACTGTCCCACGAATTTCACCACCTTGAAGTTCTCCAAGGGGGACCACCTGTACGTGCTGGACACGTCGGGAGGGGAGTGGTGGTACGCCCACAACACCACGGAGATGGGATACATCCCGTCCTCCTACGTGCAGCCCGTCAACTACCGCAACTCCTCCCTCACGGACAGCGGCATGATCGACAATCTGCTGGAGAGCCCCGACGAGGGCGTCAAGGAGCTGGACCTGCTCGGGGAGTGGGCTGATGTGAAGAGGAACTCTGCCAAATCCTACCAGAACAACCCCTTCCTGAACGGAGTGCAGACCAACCCGTTCCTGAATGGGAACTTGCAAGCAGCGCCCGGCTCGGATAAAGAATCCGACTCCAGCGTCGCCGTGGATTTGTTGCTCTTCGACACGGGGGCTCCCACGTCGGCTCTTCCCAGCTCGGCCGCCAACAGCAGCCTGGGGAACCTTTTTGATGAGTTTCCCTCCATGAACAGGCTGGATGTGGAACAGCCCGTGAGAAGGGACAACCCCTTCTTCCGAAGTAAGCGCTCCTACAGCTTGTCCGAGCTGTCCGTCCTCCAGGCCAAGTCGGACGCGCCGGCATCGTCGGGTTTCTTCAGCAGTTTGAAGTCTCCCACCCCTGAGCAGTTCCAGAGCCGGGAGGATTTTAGGACAGCGTGGCTGAACCACAGGAAGCTGGCTCGGTCTTGCCACGACTTGGATTTGCTTGGCCAAAATCCTGGCTGGGGTCAGACGCAGCCGGTGGAGACCAACATTGTGTGCAAGCTGGACAGCTCCGGTGGGGCCGTCCAGCTGCCGGACACCAACATCAGCATCCATGTGCCCGAGGGCCACGTGTGCCCCGGGGAGACGCAGCAGATCTCCATGAAGGCCATGCTGGACCCGCCGCTGGAGCTGAACAGCGACAAGTGCAGCACCATCAGCCCTGTCCTGCAGATCAAACTCAGCAACATGGAGGTGAAGACCTTCATCATCCTGGAGATGAAGGTGTCGGCGGAGGTCAAGAACGACATCATGAGCAAGAGCCTGGTGGGGCTGCAGTGCCTGCGCAGTGACATGAAGGAGGGGCCCTACACGCCGATGCAGCTGAGCTATTCCTACAGGGACACCATCCAGGTGCAGCTGGAGAACCTGGAGCCCTGCATGTACATCGCGGCCGTGGCGCAGGGCCAGAACATCCTCTACCCCTACACCGTGTGGGATTACATCAGCAAGAAGATCACGGTGGGCGTCTACGGCCCCAAGCACATCCACCCTTCCTTCAAGACCGTGGTGGCCATGTTCGGCCACGAGTGCGCGCCCAAGACCCTGCTGGTCAACGAGGTCACCAGGCAGTCCCACAGCCCGGCTCCCGTCGCCCTCCAGCTCTGGGGGAAGCACCAGTTTGCCCTGTCCCGGCCCCAGGACCTCAAGCTCTGCATGTTCTCCAACATGACCAACTACGAGGTGAAGGCCAGCGAGCAAGCCAAGATCGTCCGGGGCTTCCAGATGAAGCTGGGCAAGGTCAGCCGCCTCATCTTCCCGATCGCGTCTCACGACCCCAACGAGCTCTCGGACTTCACGCTGAGGATACAAGTCAAGGATGACCAGGATGCCATTCTGACCCAGTTCTGCGTCCAGACGCCGCAGCCGCCTCCGAAAAGTGCCATCAAACCGACGGGGCAGAGGCGGTTCCTCAAGAAGAACGAGGTGGGGAAGATCATCCTCTCCCCTCTGGCTGCCACCACCAAGTATCCGGTTTTTCAGGACCGGCCGGTGCTGAGCCTGAAGTACGGGAAGCTGCTGAAGACGGTGGTGAGGCAGAGCAAGAACCACTATTTGCTGGAGTACAAGAAGGGAGATGTCATAGCCCTCCTCAGTGAGGAAAAGATCAGGTTGAAAGGCCAGCTGTGGACCAAGGAGTGGTACATTGGCTACTATCAGGGGAAAATCGGCCTCGTGCACACCAAAAACGTGCTGGTGGTCGGGAAGGTCAAACCCAGCTACTTCTCCGGGCCGGATCTCACCACCAGCCTGCTGCTGGAGCAGATCCTGAGGCCCTGCAAGTTCCTGACCTACATCTACGCCTCAGTGAGGACTCTGCTGATGGAGAACCTCAGCAGCTGGCGCTCCTTCGCCGACGCCCTGGGCTACCTGAACTTGCCGCTCACGTTTTTCTGCCGGGCGGAGCTGGACAGTGAGCCCGAGCGAGTGGCCTCCGTCCTGGAGAAGCTGAAGGAAGACTGTAACAGCATGGAGAACAAGGAGAGGAAATCCTTCCAGAAGGAGCTGATGACGGTGAGTCTGAGGCCTGGTGAAAGGGGGGCTCCGTTCCTGGCTCTGCAGAGGGATCAGGCTGAACGGGAGTTGCAGGTTTCTGAATTTGGTCTGTAGAGAGAGAAGTCCATCTTTCAGGTCTTTTGAACACTGCTGGGCGCTGCCAGGTGGGAGTCCAGCCCTGGGGTCGGTGGGCTCTTGCTTTAGGGAGATCAGGGCAGTAATGAGGGAGGCGCTGAGGCACTCGGAATTCCGCAGTCACACAATGGTTTGGGTTGAAAGAAACCTCAAAGCTCATCCCGTCCCACCCCGTGCCACGGGCAGGCACACCTTCCACTAGCCCAGGCTGCTCCAAGCCCCGTCCAGCCTGGCCTGGAACACTGCCAGGGATGGGGATTCTTTTTTTTCTGAGTGGCAGCTAAACCAAGGACACCTCTGAGCTGGGACGTTTTATACATTGCAAATGGAAATGGGTGGCTTGCTCCTTGTCCTGAAAGGAATTTGGGAGAGCGCTGCCTGCTGGTACTTCTAGGATGCCATTAGCAAGTCAATCCCGTACGAAACATCATCTCCGTGATCGTTTCTAGCATTTCACAGGAAGCGAGCCAAAGAAAACACAGGGCAAAAGGTCTGGAAGAGATTTGCAGCTCTCTCCTGTTCCCTGCCCTCCCGCAGGAGCAGGATAACTGAGTTAGGGGGAACAGCGTGGTTTAAAATGGCAATTGGATTAAGGAATAGCTTGGCAAAATGAAATTATGGCAAAGGGGACTGGAGCTGAACAAAGGAGTTCAGTTCCCACACTCCTTTTAGGGAGAAGGGGAAATGTAAGGACTGAGTAGAAGGTGTCAGGAAGGGTATTGAATCCGTTGTTATTTATGGAAGTGTTGTCCGAAGAGTTCCCTGTGCCCAGGCGCCACTTTGGGGCCTGGGGGGCCATGGTTTAGCTTTGCCTTTCAGCTTTCAGGTCGTGCCGCCAACGCTGCTTCTGTCGCAGGGTTCTCCTGGCCATCAGTGACCCCTTTCCTCATCCAGGAGTGGAAAATCCGCCCTTTGCCCCCCGAGGGAGGGTTTGCCCCTTCAGTCATCAGGCCCAGTGAACCGTTGGGATGAAATCCATGCTGCTCTTGCTGCATCTTTCCGGGAGCTTTGCGCTGTTTGCTTTCCCTGTTTGCCAACCCCGTAGGTGTTGCTTTTATCTATTCCCATTGTTTTCAGGGATCCCAGGCGGTCTGTAGGTCATGGAGAACCCTCAGTGGGGAGACAAAGGGAAAGATAAGGCTCAAGGAGCTGCAGGAAAACATCCTGCTCCCCTGTGGCTGCCTGGAGAGCAGAGTCCCAGGGCAGGTTTTATTCTCCTTGTCTCTCTAATCCTGCTCTCTGGGAGGCTGAGCCCGTGGATAAAGGATGAGCTCCCTTCTTGGTGGAACACGATGCCGCTTCCAAACCCCTCGCTGCCGTCAAATCCTCCTTAGCCTATGGAGAAATTAGATTGAGCCTGTTGAAAGAAGGAAATAATGATGTTTCAGGGCATGGCAATGGAGCAGTAATGGGTTTTATTGTGTTTAAATCTGATTTTATTTGTAACAAATGGACTGGCTTTCTGGCGAGGGGAACCAGGTGCACTAAGCTCCAGTGTGGCCATTTCATCTGAAAATTGGTTGTATCCCCTCAGAAGCGCTGGGAAGGGAGAAGCAGAAGCAGGTTTATCAGAGTTCAGCGTCGAGCACACAAAATGCCAGTGGCAGAGTCGTGCACCAGCAGCCAAGCAAGGCAAAGCCTGGCCATGATGACTGGTTAATCAGTAACCTGCCTCTAATTACTATTTTTCTAATCAGGCACTAGCATTGGAGTGTGACGGTAACTCGGGGGGGGGATGTGGCTCAGGAATTACTCAGCACAGCAGAGAGGGAGGGAAAGCTCTCCCTCCCTCCTCTCTGCCCATCGGAGGCAGGCAGCACATGGATAAAAAAGTAAAAAAACTGGGTGTGGATTCGAGCAGATTTCGTTGCCCCTGGTGCCTGGCCCGTGGGGATAGACGTGCCCTGAGACACAGCATTTCTCCCTCTCTGGCTGTTAGAGACACTCTGGTTTGTCATCCCTCCAACACACACTGCTGTTGGGAAAAGCACGGCTCTGCTGGGAATGCTCCTGGCACGGCAGCAGGGAGCCGTGCAAAGGAAACTCTGAGCTTGTTCTTCTCCAGGCTGCTTGTAAAGGTCACACACGAGATGAGGTTGGGAGGGTGGTTTTTTTTTTTTCCCCTCCCATTGTTTTGTTTGCTCTGACTCCCGGTATCCAGGTATCCATGTGCTGCCTGTCTCCTGCCAAGAGTTTTTCCTTGTCCCTGGTGTGTGCAGGCCTCAAAGAGCTGCTGGGGGGGCTGCAGGTCAGGGTGTTCATGGCTTTCGGTTGGGAGAGACCTTAAAGCCCATCCCATTCCACCCCTGCCACGGGCAGGGACACCTCCCACTGTCCCAGGCTGCTCCAAGCCCCAATGTCCAGCCTGGCCTGGGACATTTCCAGGGATCCAGGGGCAGCCCCAGCTTCTCTGGGCACCCTGTGCCAGGGCCTCCCCACCCTCAGCATGCTGAGATCCAACTAGGCGTCATGTCCAAGGAAATTACCCCATGGAGCCAGTATGAGGCAAAAAAAAAAAAAAAAAAATCAGTATTTAAGGCTGACAGTGTGTATTTTAAATGTGTGAGATGATTTTGGAGGTGGCAACAGACAAAAAACGAGTGGAAGAGACGTTTGATGCCTAAACAAGGGTTGTTTTGGGGAACACTTGTACAGAGGCAACTTTTTTGGGTCAAAACCTGACCTATATCCCAAAGAGGAGGATGAGACAGGAGCCTGTGCACGAGGATCCTCTCACCCCGTGGGTCTCACGGTCTCCTTGGGCCTTTATCCCATGTTTATATGTTTGAGGAAGTCCCAGGTGGGAGCTGTTTTCCTCCACTAGCTGCTTTCCTTCGTTAGGAAATGGGATTCTGCATTTCAAAGCTGGGATGTAAATTCAGCCTCCCCTGGATGCCTTTTAAGTGGAGGTGTTTCTGCTTTGAACCGGGATTTGAATATCAAACACCCTCTCTGCTCTTTGCTGGGCTGGCGGAGCCGGTTCCCAGCTGCTGCCAGGGGAGTAAATAATAAATAATAAATATTTTGGAGGGCTCTGGCAAAGCACAGCCCAGGTCACACCTGGGTGCCGAGGGATGGAGATGCAGTGGGTGCACCCAGCTATCCCGGGAGGCTTGTCCAGGGCGAGGGAGGAGGATGGAAAAAATTGGGCCATAATGCCACTGGAGGATTAAGTCTGCCGAGCTAATCCCAGTGTGTCGCCGTTCCCAGTAATATTCCCCCTCTGGCTGCCACCTCGGTGTCTGGGATGTCTCGCACCCCTTCCCCACGTGGCTCTGGTGCTGTCCCTGTCTCCTGTCACCTCTGCCCGTGTGCTTGGAGCTGCCAGGGCACAGCCCGTGGTGCCGTGGCCAGCAGTAGGTTTGGGAGCTAACACGCGGCGCTCCAGGCCGATCCGTCTCTCCCGGACTCCTTGTTTTGGATGATTTTGCAGCTCTTGCTGAGGTGGCCTCCCGGCTGCTTTCCTTTGCTGCTGTTTTGTTGTTCACCTGGAGCAGCAGGAGGAGCAGGAGAATCCATCTCCTGCAGCTCCATCCCTCTTAACCCTGCAGCGCTCCTGGCTCCGGGAGGCCTCTTCTGCTGCCTCTGACCTCGGGCGGGAGGTGAGAGCAGTTCCTTCAGCCTGCTTTCCTAAATGCCAGGTTCTGCCCGGGATTGGGATCCAGCTGCCTGGAAAGGTGGGTTTGGGGATGTTCAGTCTGCCCCCTTCCTTAGGACCCTCCAGATCCTTCCCCTGCAGAGAGGGCGGTGGATCCGTGCGGCTCTAGCAGAGGAGGCGGTTCTGGCACAGGTGTGTGACATCTAAATGCTTCCTCATGTCTTCTGCACCACCAAATGAGGGCTCTTTCCCATGGATTTTCCTTGCTTGTTTAACGAGGGGGTTTATGGCCGCCCTGGCTCCCACAGGAAGCCGGTGTCAGCACTTCGGAGGAGCAGCCACGTGCTGGGCTGCAGCTGTGATTAGAACCCAGCTCAGCTCTAAGCTGGGAGCAGATAAGGGGGAAAATCCACGGTGCTTTTGCTTTGCAAATCGCTGGAGTGGTTTCAGATGTTCCCATCTTCCCTCCCCCAAGTGAGACCTCCACTGGGCGGATTTAACCCTTCTTTGCCCCACAGCCAGACCTGGATTTGCCTGGCCCCCTGTGTTGGGAGAGGGTGTCAGGGCCCACGGAGGCAGAAAGGTGGATTCTGGCCACATTTCTTGGAGAACCATCCCCGTGCTGCTGTGAAGGAGCTGGTGGGGTCTGTTTGCTTGATTTCCATGTTTAGTAACATCAAACCCCTTCCTGAGGCTCAGGGTAGGATTTGCCCAAGGACTGGGGTTGATGCTGCTGGGACTCTTGTGATCCAGAGGCTCTGGCAGAGGCTGGGGGAGCCCTGGGGAGTGGGGTGACGATCCTGGCAGTCAGATCCCATCCTCTGAGACTGAACACTGCCATTAAACCCTTCCTTTCCTGGGCTGCTCTGGGGGTTTTCCCTTACTGCAGCTTCATCCCACCGTGAGGGGATTTTAATGGGATTTGACACTTCAAGGCAGGAGCTAACCCTACTCCATCCTTTTTTTCCTGGATAAGTCATTCCTACCTAGAAAACCCGGACTGATGCAGTTGCTCTTTCCACTTCAAAACCATTTGTGGAAAATCTTGGCTTTCAGGACAATAAATGATGCAGGAGGAGGAGAGGAGGAAGAACATCCCGAGCTGAGCAATGCTTGTACTGTCGGAGTCTTCACCTGGGTCTCACCCCAGCCCATCCCCTCACAGGGCTGATGTCCAGGTGCCATCCCAAAATGTCCTGGTTGTGCCTTGCCCACTGCTCTGCAGGATAGTGCAGCTCTGGGATGGAGTCTGGATTAGTTCTCTTGATTAAAAGCATCTGTTGTCCTCAGCCCCCGGGATGCTTTAAACTGCTTAAGGTGGGGCCTGGACATCCCGGGAGGGGTTGCCTGGAGAATGAGGCTGCCTTGGCCAGCCCGGCTGCAAAGCCCATCCCCGAGGGGTCGAGTGCTTTGTCCAATTAATGGGATTACTCTCCTGCCCAGGCCTGCTGGCCTGATTTCCCCAGCTGTCGCTAGCAAGGAGGCAGGAGGAGTTTTGGGATGCTCCTGGAGGGAATTCCCCTGCCACGCGCCCCCGGCCTTGACTCTCTGCTCGCTTTCCCCCCCTGTCCTCCAGGCCCTGCTGAAGATGGACTGCCAGGGGCTGGTGGTGCGGCTGATCCAGGACTTTGTGCTGCTGACCACGGCCGTGGAGGTGGCCCAGCGCTGGCGGGAGCTGGCCGAGAAGCTGGCCAAGGTGTCCAAGCAGCAGATGGACGCCTACGAGGCCCCGCACCGCGACAAGACGGGCACGGTGGACAGCGAGGTGAGAGTGAGCCTCCACGGGCCCTCCGTGGAGATCTGGGCCTCCACAGGCCCTCCGTGGAGATCTGGGTCTCCCTGGGGCCCTGTGGGTTGCAGATCTTGGAATTCTTTTGGCTGGAAAAGACCTTCAAGGTGTTGGAGCTCACCCAGCGCTGCCAAGCCCCACCAATGTGGGCCCAGCGCTCTTAAAGCTTTCCAACCAAATGATTCCACGTTTCTCTGGAGATTCCTCCAGAGCACACTCTTCTTGGAGGACCAGAGGGATCTGGGGGGTGTTCTCCTGGGAAGGTGCTTGCTCTGGGCTGCTGGCTGAGCTCTGATCCCCTCCCACCTGTCCCCCCTCTGCCCCAGGCCATGTGGAAGCCGGCGTACGACTTCCTGCTCACGTGGAGCAGCCAGATGGGGGACAGCTACCGGGACGTCATCCAGGAGCTGCACACGGGGCTGGACAAGATGAAGAACCCCATCACCAAGCGCTGGAAGCACCTCACGGGCACCCTGATCCTCGTCAACTCCTTGGACATGCTGCGGGCAGCTGCCTTCAGCCCCCAGGACCACGAGGATTTTGCCATCTAGCCCGCGTTTGTCCACTTCTCCCTGGCTGGGAAGTTTGTCCTGTGCTTTTTCCCCCCTCTCCTCTTTCTTGAGCTGACTTTAAAGAGAAGAAGTGGAGGTTGCTCTGCGTGGGTTGGAAGAGGCCAAAGTTTGCAAGTTCTCCACCAGGACTGGAAGGCAGCGGGAGACATCCCACCTCGATGGGAATTCATCGGGAAGGGGACGGCTTTTCATCCAGTTAAACTCTTTCTTACTAAAGAAACCCCAGACTTTCGAGAGGGTAGGAAGAAGGGGTGGGGAGGGGGTCCCAAAAGAGATCACGTGTTTTTTTAGGCATTTACAAATAAAAGTCTAATTTTTGTAACGAGCAGTAAAAGTTGTAACAGCTTTGGGGGAGGGGTGGATGAAGCTGTGGCTGGTTTTAGGTCATAGAAACTGCTTTTAAATGATGGGGTTTGAGACAAATATGGGTCCTGTAAACACATATTTTAAGAGGAAGCACAGGAAATGCCCTTTCCCCCTACCATGGGCAGGATCTTGGCTACCAGATGTGACTGAAGCACCGTAAGAACTTGGGGTGTCCCCAAATTTGGGGTGTGCTCAGCCCAAGCAGCACCTTGCACCAAAAAGTACTTTTTTTTTAAATTGTTTTATTTTATTCACAGGCCCTGTGAGCCTTTGGGTTGTTTTTGGGGTTGTTTTCGTGTCTCTGCAGACGTGGATTTTCTTGTTTGTGGGCAGGGAGATGCTTGTTGCCTGTTCCTGTTTCTTTAACCAGGAGGAACTTCATCCCCCCCTGGATGTGGTGCAGGACAGCTCTGGAAGAAGCTGGAGGTTTGGGGCTTGCCAGAGACCTCAGGAGATGGATCAGGAGGACGATGAGAGGGAATTGTTGCCATCCACAGAATCCCTCTACAGGCCAAAAAAAAAAAAAAAAGGAAGAAGAGGGAAAAGAGAGAATCTTCCTCCTAGTTTGAAATCCGAGCTCATTGGGGATGGTCCAGGTGCTCTTTGCCATTGATTTCTAATTCTTCAGGGCTCCCCAAATCCAGTTTAACCTGTCAATAATCTTTGCTATAAACCTGCTGCCAACAGCCTCAATATTTCTGGCACCCTGTGCCCGTATGTTTTTCCCCCCTGTTCCTCTTAAATCCGAGTTTTTGGAACGACTTCGTTTCCTCCTTCGGCTCCCTGGCATTCAGGTATTTCACCTGGGAGGGGAATATTTTTGCACAGAAAGGTTATTTTAAGTGCAGAGGCTCTTTGTAGTGAGAATGTGTAAGGGTTGTTAAGGGATGGGTTTGGTTTTTTTTTCAGGTTAATTAAAAAAACAATGGAAGGGGAAAAAAATGGAAGAAAAAGAGTAGGAAAGGCATCCTGTGGAGGGAATGGTGTATTTCCCTCTTCCCAAATTCCCATCCCCAGAAGTGATCGCTCTCCATGGACCCCACAACAGCACCTTCAATTTCTCCTCGGGGCTTTCCTGTGCAACTCCCCATAGCACAGAGGGTCTGTGAGCACCCAGCCCCTTTCCCTCTCCCTGAGGCACCCCAGGAGCCCATTTTTCCATGCAGGAGCTGAAATCCCTGCTGCAGTGAGGGTGACCTCCACGTGCAGGCAGCAGGATGCCTTTTCCCTGGACTTTTACCTGGACCTGGGCTTCTCCCCCTTTGCCTGGCAGGCTCCAGAGCTCTGCAGAAGGCTGTGCTGGGAGAGTGGCAGCAGCAGTGAGGGCAGGAGTCGGAGCCTCCCGTGAGCCATGAATAATCCCAGCTTTTTTTTTTAACCCCCCCTGCTCCCCCTTGGTTTTTCTGTCTCCCTCAGGTACTCTGAATACCCGCCCTGGCATTCCAGCAGCTGCCTCAGACCCCCTGGGCTCGGCTCCTCAGCACCCTGTGCCCTCCCCAGCCCCCTGGGACCACGGCCAGCACCACGCGGGGTGAGGCTGTGGTAATTTGGTCCCAAATCCAGTCCTTCCTCCCGTGCTGGGACTGGGAATGTGTCCCCCAGATGCCTTCTGGACTAAATGTCAAGGCCTTCTCCTAAAAATCTGTCTGGGCCTCTGTGTTGCCACCCTTGTGCAGGAACTGGGTTTTGTTCTTATTGGGAATGGGCCTTTTTTTAAAGAAAAAGGAGTTTTTCGGGGGAAAACCCCAAAAAATCCAAGTAAAGCTGTTACTCTCCAGTGCTCCCGGTTAGATCTCATCTGTGTTGTCTCTTCATCCCCAAAGCACCTTGGATGAGTGGGATTCATTTAGTGGGGTTTCCACTGTGCCAGCACCCGGAGCCAGTGGTCCTCAATCCCATTTCCTCCCCTCAGCCTCCCCATCCCACTTTGTCCAGGGAGAAGTGGCTGGGAACAGTCTCGCTGCCCAGACTGCTGCTTAGGCTCAAGCTGCAGCTAAGGGACTTCCTGAAGGTGGGGTTGCAGGGTTTGTTTTGGCACGGGGGAGTTTCCCTGGTTGTTTTCTGGCCGGAGAAAACATCCCTGCATTTAGCCAAGGCTGTTGTGGTGCTCCCAGTCCCAGTGGAGGTCAGATGCCAAGCCAGGAAAAGGAAATATTCAGGTGTCTGGCTGTGGCTTCAGGGCTCTCAAGGGTGGAGGAGTGACAGAACGGATCTGTGATCCCAGATGAGGCTCCCTGGAGCTTTCTCTGAATTATTCCTGAATTATTTGCACAGAAGTCTGGTTTTCCCTGGGGTTCTCAGCCCTGGCCAGCCCCAGCTCTGTGGGATGGACACAGGTGATGCCCCACCATGGACACCCTACCCTGCCTTGTGCCTCCTTTCCCTGCTCTGGGAAATAGGGACACCAGCCAGATGATTTGGGGAGTTCCCCCTTGCCCGGCTCCCTGGAATATTTCAAGGAAAGGATTTGGCTTTTTATTCCTCAGGGAGCCAAGCGCTTCAGCATGGGTCACCCTGCAAGTGCATCCTCACAGCATTTTCTCCTCTGCTTCAGCCCTCACAAGTGAGGGATCATCTTCTGTGGGCTCCTCCAGCGCCAAAAGGGTCAGGGAGAGGTGTCAGGAGGGGAAGGGAGAGGAAAGTGACCCCTGGGTTATCGGGGGCTCCACACAAAGCGTGGCTTGCAGGGAGATCTGGAGCCTGGGATGAAGGACCCTGGCAGTCTCCGGGTGTTCATTTTCATCCCTGGAAATCCCTGCTGCACATCAATGGATTTGCTGCCTTCCCAGCTCTTTGGGGGAAGCCTCTGGTGGATTATCAGGACACCACGTGAGGAGCTGCTTGTGAGTGCTTGGAAGAGCAGGGTTGTTCCAAGGGTTGCTCCCAACTCTTCCTCAGGTTTCTTTGGCCACCAAATCCCCCCTTTCCCAGGGCTGTCCCCTGCACCCAACCTCCTCTGAGGGCCATTTCCCCGTGCCAGCTGGAGGCTTGATGGATGGTTTTGTGGAAAAACCGTGGTAGGAGCACCTCCAGGATCACAATGGATCCCTTGGAATCCTGCCCTGGGATTTGCTGGTACTACCAAGTTCAGCAGTCCTGTTGCAGGTTTGGGTTTCCTTGTTTGCTGGATCCTTCGTTTTTTTTTTACCTTAATAGCCCGGGGTGACTTCATCCGGCCTGACCCCTCCCAGAGCAAGGCTGGAAACGAAGGGAGATGATGATCATCCCAGGAAATGCAGCTCCCATTCTGAGTTCAAGCATCCCCTGGGGCTCCCCTCTTCACAGCTCAGCAGGTTTCATCCACTGCAGGAGTCCAGGGGCTTCTGAGCAACAAATGGCACCTTTGGGCTTTTTAGTTTTGTTATAATGGGAGGGGGGGAAAGAAGGATGTAAAGGTGTGTTTTTCCCAAGGGGTGGCTGCTTGCTGGACTTGGGGCGGAAGGACCCTGATGTCCGAGTGGAAAGGAACAGGGCTCTCTCTGGCTGGGGGGAGGAAGGTGTGATTTTTTTTTCCCCGTTTCACAGCCTCCCTCGGTGTTGGGATGTTGGGAGTGACACGCTGGTTGTGGTTTCCCCTTCCTCCCCCTGCCCCTCCCCGAATCACCCGGCTGCCTCCCTCCTGCTCTGCTGAAATCATCTCCAAAGGGGTTGGGATCAACCCAGGCCCCCTTCGGCACAAACCGAGTCACTGGGATGCTCCTCAGTCCCTCACCGGGACAATGAACCATAGAGGGACGCTTGGATCTGCCCCAGGGAAGCAGGGACCATGCCTCCCCCTCCCCTGAGATAATCCAGGCTGGTGGCATTCCTGGGAAGAAATCTGCTCCTTTGATTCAGGCTGGTTTTTGAGGATATTAAGTAATCCAGGCAGGAGCTGGCTGGGGGGATTTGGGATTTGCTTGATGACTCGCTTTTATCATCCTAAGCAATCAGATGTGAGACCTTTCACCCTTCCTTAAAAGAAAGGGAATTGGTGCTGGGAGCCCTCGGTGGTTCCTGTCACAGCAGAGTTGTGTGACAGTGGCTTTGTGTGTGAGCTGTGACCTCCTGGCTCTGCACAAGTCCCTGACAGGAGGGGGCAGCCGGGGGGGAGATCGGGCTCTGCTGCCAGGGAACAGGGACAGGAGGAGAGGGAACGGCCTCAGGCTGGGCCAGGGGAGGGGCAGGGTGGACAGCAGCAGGAATTTCTGCATGGAAAGGGTGCTCAGGCATTGGAACTGCTCAGGGTGGTGTGGAGTCCCCATCCCTGGAGGTGTTGAAGGAACACGGGGATGTGGCTGTGGGGACACACGTGGTTTAGCTGGGTTAAGGGTTGGACTCGATGCCCTTGGAGCTCTTTTCCAAGGTGAAGCATTCCCTGGCTCACGGAGCTGCACTCCTGCAGCTGGGGCACTTCGCTCCTCTCCAGGTTCAGCCGAGCACGTTCCTCCCGTGCAGGGAGAGTCTGTCCTGCCTTTCATGTCAGACGTTTTGGCAATCCCTTTTCCCCAGGTTTCATCCCACTCTCCTATAAATAACTCCTAGAAACACCTCTGCAGGTGAGAATTAATGCAAGGGCTCGGTGGCTGCTCCAGCTAAAAGTGCCTGGGCTTGCTGCTGCCAGCTCCCTGTGCCCCTCAGGCAGTGCCAGGGCCCCAGGCTGCCGTGGGATGGGACATCTCCAGTGCCAAACCCTCTGGAATGCTGCAGGGATAACTCTGGGGGATGATGCAGGGGCCAAGGCACGTTCTGGACCACTTCCCATGGTTGTTCCCACAGCATCAGTCCTGCACTGCTCCCCAGGCTGGACCAGCACAGCTGCCATCCCAAAGCCACTTTTTTTGTGGGTTTGGGGTGAGTTTGGGTGGTTTCTGTTCAATGAGGCTGGTGCTGCTCCTGGCAGGTTGGCTTCCCTCACCCACACTCCTTCCTCAGGGAAGTGGGATGCACTCCACATCTTCCCCTGCCGTGCTTCCATGATTTCCAGAGTGGGAAATGAGTTCCTGGCAAACCTCCCCAACCAGGAGTCGTGGCTGGGTACCAGCAGCAGTGAGTATTTACTTTCCACAAAGCCACCTGAAAGGTAGATGATAAAAGAAATAAATTAAATAATTAATTTCAGCATACAAGTGAGAGTGTCCAGGGCAAGGGACTCACCTGTGGGTGGAGCCCCGCACAGGTAAGGAAGATGGAGTGTTCCTGTGCCTGTGGATAACCAGGATATTTATAAGGATGTATTTCTAAAAGGGAATGGCTTTCAGCTGACAGAGAATGGGTTTAGATGGGATATGGGGAAAGAATTGTTCCCTGGGAGGGTGGGCAGGCCCTGGCACAGGGTGCCCAGAGCAGCTGGGGCTGCCCCTGGATCCCTGGCAGTGCCCAAGGCCAGGCTGGACATTGGGGCTTGGAGACCCTGGTGTGTCCCTGGGGGGCAGGGGTCTCCATGGACCCCCACACTGGTGAGTTGGAGGAGCCCAAGATCCGCCCGGAGCTCCCATGGCAATGGAAAAACCTCACTGTGGCCCTTGAGGGCTGGGGTGAGGCTGAGGAACCCTGTGGCTGCAGAAAAATGCCAGCAATTCCTGTCATTTCCCATGGTGTGGCTGGTGGGAAGCAGGGAGAGATGCCGGCTGCATCCTCCCGCTGGAGCCAGGGCTGCTGTGCCCCATCCCAAACCCAAAGAGCCTCATGGCTGTGTTTTGCAGCTGGCGTGGGTCTGAACAGTCCAGAAGAGCTGGGAAGCAGCACTGTCTCTTTCCCAGACTTACAGGATGTTAAAATCCAGGGAAAAATAAGAAAAACACTCAAAAGGTGCCTGGGAGCAGAAATCACCAAGCTCCGGGGAGGGTTTACCTGAGAGCTCGGTGGTGCTGAGGTGGGAGGTGTTTGTACCCCCGTTCTCCAAGGGCAGCGAGGGCACTTTGGCTGCTGCTGCCTTTTCCCAGAGATTAGAAGGATTTGCTGGAAAAGCTCAGCCTGCAGTGCCTGGGGCTCTGGGAAGCTCGGGGAGAGGAGCAATGGTTGGCCCTGCCTAAGTTTCCCCTTTCAGGGAGGTGCCCCAGTCTCAGATGGGCTGTGGATGTTGGAATTCTCCAACTCCCAGCAAGGGAAGCTGGGCTGGAGGCTCTTGCCCTGGTTTTTGGCTCTGTATGGCCCCAGTTAAGGGGCAATAAGAGGGGACATCATCCCCTGATTAACCCTTCCCCTGGGAATGGGGGCACCGAGCTGTGCTGATGATCCAGCTCCTTCCTCTCCACCAGAGCCACTTGTCTCAAGTGCTTCGGCTCCCAATTGGCTCTGGAAATGCTCTCCTGGCAGCAGTGTCCATATTCCAGGAGCACAGGGGGATAAACGAGTTCCTGGGGAGTTCCAGCCACCCTCCTGGGCTGGCTTGGAGGGAAGTGTGGCCTTTTCCCTGCTCCTGCCTGTGGATGATCCCAGAGTGTCCTCTGCCGGGCACAGGGGTGCTTCTCCAGCCCCGGCCCCACACGTCCTTTCTCCCAGGGAAAATAAAGAGCAGGATAAAGCAGCGAGGGTGAGGAGAGCGAAGGGAGGGAGAGGAGGACGCCTGGTTTCTGCTTGATTTCCTTCGGCTGTGTTAAAAAACGAAGTAAGTCGTGGGATGGGCATTTTGCTACTTGCTTCCTTTTAGTTTTACTTGCCCTGCACAAGGGGGTTGGAGCTGCAATTAGGGTATTTTAATGGATTTTTGTTTTCTTATTTGTGCAGCTCTGGTCTGAAATCAGAGAGTTTTCCCCTTGCCCACACAGAGAAACTCACTGGGTTGATGCAGAGCCAGTTTGCAGCAGGGCACTCGGAGAACTTCTCCTCAAGAGCATTTTCAAGTGGTTTTTGTTTTGGCACTGGATGCTGCTGGGAGCCAGGGATGCTCAGAGGGGACTGAAGGCACCGTGACTGTGCTGTGACAGCACTGAGAGGTCTGGCAGGGTCTCCTTTCCATGCTGTCACCAGAACCACGGGGACAGCCAGAGCTGTCACCTCAGGAACGCGTGGAGCTGCAGGAGCTGCGTTTTCAAAGCAGGGCAGCCCTCACACACCATGGGGGGTCTGCACACCCCAAAGAAAGGTCTCCTTCTGTTTGTGGTGGGCAGGAGCAGGGGCAGCAAAGCCACAGTGCTGAGTGGGGTGGGTGTCCAGGAGATTTGGGGACAGGCTGAGGACGGAGACCGCCTCGAACTTCACAGCTTCCTCTGAAATTTCTGCTTTTCCAAACAGCCAGAGAAAAGAGCAGCAGCAGCAGGGACTCAGCAGGACACCTGTGCTGCTCTGAGCTACTGGGATACCCCAGTTCTGAGCCCGGAATATTCACTGGGAGCTCTGGCAGCCTCAGGATGCCACCTCTCAGCATGGACCAAGTCACCAGGCAGCGGGGCAGGAACGCTGGGAAGGGGTTTTGGGTCTCAAGGCGGCTTTCACACCATGGGGGATTGAACCTGTCCCTTCTCCAGCTCTTTTTCCATGAACAAACAAGCATTTCCCCCATTTCTCTCAAGACAGACAACACAGGAGCCTTTACTTTCAGCGTTTGGGGTTTATTTGTAGGGCTGGGGTTTGGGGCCTTTCCCTGAGAATCACTTCCAAAGAGCAAATTAGTTGGGGTTTATAAGCAATGCCTACAAAGGTCTCCTCACCAGCAGGTGAGCTCCAGGTACGGCACATCTGCCTGATGGGGAATTTGGGGGAAACATCAGTGCTTCCCTGGCAGCTTCCCTGCCAGAAACCTTGGTTTTGTTCAGGGTCTTGTAAACGCACACGAAGAAGTGCATCGAGCTTGGTTTGCCTGACAGCAACTGTGAGTGTGCAATGTTTGCCTCTCCTACAACAGCAGCCACACAGAGATTTCAAACAGAAATCTCACCAGATGGTTCTCCTAAAGTCATTCAGAATCCTTCTGTATCTCTGCTGCATGTCAAGGTCAAAAGGAAAAGTCACTGAGAGTCCTCTGCACACCGAGAGGTGGAAGCCAGGAGCCTTGGATTTCACACTCGGACCTTCCCAAGTGACTGCAGCACTCCTAGCCAAGGCATTTTTAACAACCCATTCTTAATTAAAAGGCCAAAATTAGATCAGTGGAACAACCCTTCTCATGGTGCTGTTTCAAAGGATCCCTATCGTTCCTCGCCTGACAATCGCAGTGTTTCATTTATCGCAGTGAAATTTGAGCTGTTCTCTGACCCCGCTGCTGCTCTGGAGCAGGAGCTTTGGCACCTACTGCTGCTTCCAGGTGTTAGTGGGACTTGGCTTTGGCCGCCTTCCTCGTCCTGCCCTTCTTACAGAAGCACCTGCGGCAGCAGCAGAGGCAGCACTTGAAGGAGATGAAGAGGGCGAGGAGCACCACGGCCGCCAGGAAGGCGATGACGTCCAGCGAGTGGTACTGCACCCAGTTGAGGTCGTGGGCAGCGGGGCGCAGGTGAGGGGCCCCCTTGTGCCTCATCACAAACTCCACCCAGTGCACAGCCAGGTCCAGGGGGTGGATGGGCCTGTCCAGGTGCAGGTCGGAGAGGCGCTGGATGTTCTCTTTGTACCTGCCGAGAGAAGGGGGTGGGGGGGGGGGCCAAACCCGGAACCACGGGGTGGGATGGGGTGGAAGGACCCTAAAGTTCGTCCCTCATGGGCAGGGACACCTTCCACCTGACCAGGTTGTTCCAAACCCTGTGCAGGACACTTCCAGCAGCTTCTCTGGGCTCTTGTGCTACTGAGTCCCTTGGGAAGGACAATGACAAAGTTATGGGCCCAGGAAGTGCTGTTTCCAGTGACAGAAAAAAAAAGAGGGAAAGCTTAGTTTGAGCTCTCAGCAAAACCTCTGGGGTGAAGGTCTCTGGCTGAAATGGGAGACTGGGGGTAGAAAGGCTGGCCAGCTTTTCCAGCTGCATTATTATTACTGCTGTTAGTAGTAATTGTAGTAGTATTACTGCTATTAGTGCTATTATTGCCATAAAAACTGCTTAGGAAACAATGTCAATAAGCTGCTGTTTCTCAGGAATGTGATGGAGTTTCTTAGCCCTTGGCATCCTGGAAAGGGAGCATTTCCTTATGTCTGAAGGAAATCTCTGTGCTGCCTTCAAACCCCTTGGGTGTGCTGACTGCAGCGCTGTGATGTTCCCTGAAATTCCTCCTCGGTTTATCCCTGCACGTTCCTCCTGCTCTGTGCTGGGATTGTCCAGCCTTGCTGAGCCAGGCAGCAGCTCCCTGTGCTCACAGAACTCCTTATGAGCACTGGGGGGAGGAATGTCTACAAAAACTCACCTGTGAGATGAATGAGTGATAAATACCTTAGATAAACCCTTTTCAGACTCCCCACTGACCTGTGCCAGCACAGGTTTGGGAACAAAAGCTGTTTGCCACTTGTGTCAAAGCCCTGTGTGTCACTGCCTTGGCTTCAAGAAGGTGGCACAGTTTTTTGGCAAACTGATTTCTTTCATTGCATTCGTAGCCCATCTCCCCCTGATCCCTGCATCCTCCCCTCTCAGCCACTCCTTGTCTCCTAAAGGGGACAGCCTGAAGTTAACCCAGGGCGAGCATCAGCTCCTCCATGGAAGAAGCTGCTATCAAATCCCTAATTTTGATAAAAGAAGCCATTTAGGGACAGAGAAACCTCGTGGTAAGCTGGTAGTGAACATGCTGGGGCCACACAGCAAGAGGGAGGAAGGCTGTGCCTCTGGTACTGACTTTTTATCGTTGATCACAGCTTTCAGGGCAGTGGAAATGTCATTGGAAGTCATCTCCAGGATGTTGAGGGTCAGCCCTGCGCCGCGGGACTCCACTCGCTTGGCGTTGTCCATCTGGTCCCCGAACAGAGGCATCAGCACCATGGGCACCGCGTTGCAAATGCCCTCATAGACCCCGTGGGAGCCTCCATGGGTGATAAAGGCACGGGTCTTGGGGTGGGCTGTGGAGGGAAACGCAGGCTTGCTTAGCTCCTGGAATTAGTGGCTCCCAGCAACACACCCCTGGGGGAAAAACCTGCACGAAAGAGGGCCGTGGCTGGGGTAAGTCAAGGATTTGGGGCTGTTGTGAGTGTGGCCAGATGTAGGGATTGGAAGGTTGTAGACCTCTGTCTTGGTTTTGGGTAATCCTCCAAGGCTTCTCTGACTTTAGGATTAAACCAGAGCCAGGAGAGGCTAAAAAGGATGTTACCATCGATTACTTTTTTACCATCTCTTCCACGGCTGTGAATCTCTCTCACAGCCCAGCCTGGTCTCTAACCAACAAGTGCTCTCCTGGCAGCAATTCCACCACTTTAAAAGCCCAAAGACCTGTCTGGAAGTGCTCACTTGAGGACCATAAATTTCCTTTTCAGGCCAGAAGACAGGACAAAAACACAGCCAGGTGTTGAGACTGCTTAGTCAGACATTAAGACTCCCATTTCTGACTGGTACTCAAGTGTTGGAAAACCTTTCCAAACAGAGCTGTCTCATAATTCAGCACTTTCCAGCTCAGCTCCTAAAGGACAAGCCCTGGCCCCAACAGCAAAGGCTGCAAGGAAGGTTTGTGACCCACAGTGATGGGTCGGGGGGTGGTAACTCACACCTGACCCACAGACAGTGCCCTTGGGGCCTCACAGCAGCAGCCCTGGAGTACCAGCACCACGCTGGAGTCAGCCCAGGTGTGCCAGACCTACCCAGGAGGTCGTTCTGAGGCAGCCACTTGACGAGCTTCACGTTCTTGGGCAGGTTGGGAGGGGCCTTGCCCGTGTACCGCCACAGGACCTGGCAAGGGGAGCAAAGCCCGCGTCAGACGCCAGCAGGAGAAGGGAGGGCAGACCTGAGAACAGCGGGGAGCTGCTCTGCTGGAAGGGGAGGAGGGAGATCGTACCGTCTGAGGGACTGTTCCCAAGGCCTCGGCGATTTCCATGGCTTTCTTCATGGGAATCTCGGAGACCATGGAGCCCAGCGAGAAGACTACGACGCCGTGTTCTCCAGAGGCGTTCACCATGGCTTCAAATTCCTGCCAAGGGAAAGCAAGCCTTTAGTCAAAGTCCCTTCTCTTCTCAGAGACTGGAATTGCTGCCATGCTCCCGCAAAACTCTCTGGAAAGGCAACAAAAGAAGCAGTGAGCACAACAAAATGAGGATCAGGAAAATGAGTTGTTAGTGACAGATCTGCATCCAAAGCAGCACAGCCAGCAGGTCCAGGGAGGGGATTCTCCCCCTCTCGTGAGACCACACCTGCAATCCTGCATCCAGCTCCGAGGTTGTCAACGTGGGAAGGACATGGAACTGTTGGAGCAAGTCCAGAGGAGAACCATGGAGTCCACAAGGAGATAGGAGCACCTCCCCTGCGGGGACAGGCTGGGACATTGGGGCTGTTCAGCCTGGAGCAGAGAAGGTTGTGTGGAGACCTCAGAGTCCCTTTCCAGTGCCTGAAGGGGCCCAGAAGGAAGTTGGAGAAGGACTCTTCACGAGGAACTGCAGTGATGGGACAGGGAGTAATGGGTTCAAACTAAAAGTGGGGAAATTTGCGTTAGATATTGGGAAGGAATCCTTCCCTGGGAGGGTGGGCAGGCCCTGGCACAGGGTGCCCAGAGCAGCTGGGGCTGCCCCTGGATCCCTGGCAGTGCCCAAGGCCAGGTTGGAGCATCCTGGGACAGTGGGAGATGTCCCTACCCATGGCATGGGGTGGAACTGGACGGGCTTTAAGATCCTTTCCAACCTAACCCATTCTATGATCCTACAGAAGAGTAAGTCCTGGGGAAATAAAAATGGGCACATTTAACCCAAGTCTGGATTTAGAGCTTGTTTTCTTTTTTTTTTTTTTTTTTCCCTTGATGTTCTTCTTTTCAGGCCACACAGCTACAAGAGAGAATTAAAATCCTGGAGAAGGCTTCTGACGGCAGGTAACTCACATTTCTAATATCTGGATTGATTGTATCTGCTTTGGGTGTGATAACACTGAACTGCTGCCAGTTTTGTCTCTATTTTGTTTGAGTGATTTAAATAATAGGAGGAGATGTAGCACTGGAAGCCAGGAACAAAAGGATTCCGATGAAGCAGAAAAAACAGCCCAAGGCTGGAGCAAAAATTCTTTGAAATAGAAAAATGTTTGGTCAAGCCAAGGAAGGAAAGGCAAAACTGGAGGAAACTGTTGCAGGCGTCAGAGTTAAATAAGTGCAATACAATGAACTAAATGTCCCTGTAAGTCTGGCAATTGCCATGTTATCTCTGGGATCTGAGGGGATAACCAGAGAACCATGGAATGCTTTGGGTTGGAAGGGACTTTAACGATCCTCTCATTCCAACCCCCTGCCATGGGCAGGGACAACAGAGACTGACTCTGTCGGTGTATGCTCTTTTCCATATTTTTGTGGCTGTCTAGAGGCATATTTAGCCCTATTTATATTCTGTGGGACCAGTCACAGCAGTTTTACTTTGTTTTTTAAGATGTTTTTGAGTTCCAAGGTCTGACTTTCTGCTCAGAAGTGCTCCTCCTACGAGGGAACTTTTTGCAGCCCTGCTTTGGGGATATGCAGGTTATTTTAGCAGTGGTTTTAATCAGCACCTGCTCATACCTTTAGGAAATATCTGCAGTGGCCACTCATGAAAAGATAAGAGAATTAGGAGGATTTCTTAATGGAAAGAGGGAGACATCCCTTAATATGAGGAAGTCTGGCACAGCTGAAGCAAAATACAGTTGCAGTGCACAGTATTTTCCACAAAAGTAGAAGTGTTGCTCTGCTGGTGGTGGGGATTTCATTCGGGCCTGCCTGAACTCTCTGAAGTCCATGGAATCTCCTGAGCTGGGAGGGACCCACAAGGATCATGGAGTCCAACCCCTGGCCCTGCCCAGACCCCCCAACAACCCCAGCCTGGGCATCCCTGGCAGCGCTGTCCAAACGCTCCTGGAGCTCTGGCAGCCTCGGGGCCGTGCCCATTCCCTGGGGAGCCTGGGCAGTGCCCAGCAGCCTCTGGGGGAAGAGCCTTTCCCTGAGATTCAATCTCACCCTGCCCTGGCACAGCTCCAGCCGTTCCCTGGGTCCTGTCCCTGTTGCAGAGAGCAGAGATCGGAGCTGTCCCTCCACTCTCCCTCTTAAGGAAGCTGTAGACAGGAAAAAGGAAAAGGGAATGGAAACAGACAGGAAAGAATGGAAGAGAAAAAGCCCTTTTTTTTTTTTTTTTTGGCGCAGGTTTGTCTGGGAATGCAGAGGTGTAGCACAAAGTAACTTTTCCTCATTGCTCAAGGGATGCAGAGGAGCAAAACGCATTCCCAGCCACTTTCACGCAGCATTATTTATTCCAGCCTGGGAGCTCCATCTCCTGGACAGAGCTCACAGCGCACCCACAGCTAAACTCGGGCCGGGGGAAAAAAACGAGAACTAACCTGGGATAATCGGTTTTCCCGAGTGCAGCCTATGCCTCCGACCAAGACCATGTTGGGCATGAGGGGCCTGGGGTACTCAAAGACAAAGTCGTATTTCATGAGCCAAACAGCGGCGTGGCCGAACAGCTCGGGCACGGTCGCCTCCCGCTGCAGGAATTCCCGGATCAAGGGATCGTAGGGGGAATAAAGGACAGAGCAGGCCAGGGAGCTGCCCAGGGTGGCCAGGAGGTTGGCCAGGCGCCGCAGGAAGGACATGCGGTCCGTGGAGCGCGTGAAGAACCGCGGGACGTAGGAAGGAGGGCTGGGACACAGAGTGGCCTGGAATTCCAGGCTGCACGGCAGCCCCCGCAGGAAGTACACGGAGGGCAGGGACAGATGTTCCGCCAGTATCTGCCCACAGGGGAAGAAGGGATCCATGAAGACGGCATCAAATTTGCTTCCCTCGAGGTACCGGATCAGCTCTTTGTCGGACAGGAGGCGTTTGCAGGAATCCAAGAACATGCTTGTAAAATTGGCTATTTTGGAGAGTTTTTCCAAGAAGGGCTGAGGTGTGAAACTCCTGTGGCCCATCTGCTTAAACTCTGCCTCCACAAACTCCCTGGTGTAGGACACGGGGTAGGTTTTCAAGGTGTAAAGAGGGGATGAATGGATCCGCAAATTTATCTCCGGCGCAACCACCACAATTTCGTGTCCCTTGTCCCTGAGCTTCTCCACGACCGGGCGCATGCTGAGCCAGTGGCTGCCATCGATGGGTATGACCAAGAGCTTCCCACCGTCACAAGAGGCCCACAGCAGCAGGAAAACCACAGCCCAAGGGGCAGGAGAAAGAAACGCTGGCTTTGGAGAAACCATTTCCCTGGTGCCACCAGCGAAGGTTTAAACGGCGGTGAATCCACAGCCGGGCATGAGGAATGGATTGCAGGGAGCTTCCCACTTGAATTTTAACTAAGGTGGGGGTTTAATTTTTAACAGGCAGAAATTGGGGTAATTTTTAACTGTGGGTAAATACTGGG
The DNA here is from genome assembly GCF_017639235.1 of Corvus kubaryi. Classification (NCBI taxonomy): domain Eukaryota; kingdom Metazoa; phylum Chordata; class Aves; order Passeriformes; family Corvidae; genus Corvus; species Corvus kubaryi. The sequence continues at coordinate 7,624 of NW_024581863.1, read as the reverse complement.
TTTATCATCTGTGCACAGGGAAGGCTCTCAGTGAGTGGGTGCTGCGAGGTGAAGTTGAACATTTGGACTGAGCCAGGAGGGAAGAGTGACCAACAGCCTCTGGGGCTGAGAGGCTGAATGAGAGCCATGAATGGGACTGAGCCAGCAATCACTACATCATTGACATCTAGTTAATGTTCAACCCCCTGCCTTGAGTCCACTGCACTGATTGGACACGGAACTCGGCACAAATCGGACCTTTGGATTGCTCTGTGCCCCTGGATTGTGACCAAGAAGCAAAGATTGACAGAAGTTTGATATAGACTGGGTTGGAAAAGTTTATCTCCAGACTTGTTGCTCTATTACGGCAGTTATCCCAGTGAAAGCCCTGAGTTTACAGTAGGAAATATGCTGTAAACTCAGCAATAACTCCTGCTGTTCCACACCACAACGGTTTGAAAGCAGAATGAACCAGGAACATCTGCATTGTTTGCACAGCACGAGGCAGATCTGAAGGAGGCAGAGTAGTTACAGTCCTGAAGGCTTCCTTTTCCAACCATCCTCTTATCTGCTATCTTGCACTGCTGCTTGTGCAAATCCAGAGGCAACAGAGCTCCCTCTGCCGTCTTTGCACGCCCCTAGTTTAGGGCTGTTGGCGCACATGGAATCATGGAATATCCTCACTTGGAATATCCTGGCCCTCAAGGATCATCCCATCCAACCCCTGGCCCTGCACAGCCACCCCACCAATCCCACCCTGGGCATCCCTGGCAGCTCCTGGAGCTCTGGCAGCCTCGGGGCCGTGCCCATTCCCTGGGGAGCCTGGGCAGTGCCCAGCACCCTCTGGGGGAAGAACCTTTCCCTTGATATCCAACCTAACCCTGCCCTGATGTTCTGTGCTTCCCCCAGCTTCATGTTCTGTGGCACAGCAGAAGTGCCCGTGTATATTCACAGAGTTAATTCCACATTTCCAATTTTTGCCCAGTCAAGTCTCCTGTGATTAACTGGCATTCCACATCCCTTAGGAATATTAAATCCTGTGACCTAGAAGTATTTTGTCATTTACCTGGACACAGAGCATGCCATGTGTGTCTAACATGATGGGGACAACTTGACCTAAGATGTCCTGGAGAGAAACCCTTCAGCAATCCTTGTGCTCATCTCTCAAAGCCTAAGATTCCTACTCCCGTGCCATCCTGGGATTCGATCACACCCAAGCATGAATATCACTGCAGGAAACACTTAAGAAAAGCCCATCTCGGACAAGCACCAACACCAGCCTCGGGGTAAGCAACAACAAACCTTTGAGAGGGGCTTCTTTTGCAGACAGTTGATGCCTCCAATATAGACCATGTTGGGCATGATGGGGCGCGGATACTCAAAAACAAAGTCGTATCTCATCAGCCAAACCGATGCTCGGCTGAACAGCTCCTGCACTGTTACCTCCCTCTGCAGGAACTCGGAGGCCAAGCTCTCGTAGTTCAGATAAAACAGGTGGCAAAGCAAAGGCTCTGAGAGCCCGATCAGGAAGTTCTTCACGCGCTCCGGGAATGTCATGTGGTCAGAACTGGATGAGAAGGTCCTGGGCACGTAGGATACAGGGCTGGGACACTGCGTGGCTTTGTAGTCTAAGGTACACGGAAGGCCACGCATGAAGTACACGGAGGGGAGAGAGAGATACTCGGCCAGAATTGGCCCACAGGGCAGCACAGGGTCCATCATGATGGCATCAAATTTGCTGTCCTGGAGGTACCTCATGAGTTCTTTGTTGTACAAGAGATGCCGACAAGCGGAAGAGAACATGTCAGTCATCTTTGAGATGTTGCTGAGTAAAACTGAGAGCGTTAACTCAAAGCTCTTTGTTCCCAGCTCCTGGTACTGTTGATCCACAAACTCCTGGGTGTAAGGCACCGAGTATGTTTTGATGGTGAAGGATTGGGGGCTTTTCAAGAGCAAGGCAGCATCAGGAACCATGGCCACGATTTCGTGCCCCTTCTCCCACAGTTTCTCCAGGACCATGCGCATGCTCAGCCAGTGACTTCCATCCTGAGGCACCACCAAGACCTTCCCACCGTCTGCCAGACTCCAGAAAGCAAGGAAGAGCACAAGCCCAGCATGCACCTGGTGCCTCCACATAACTGTCGTGGGGCAGCAAGAGAAAGGGGCTGTTCCTCCTTGCTTTATTCAGCAGCAGATGAAGCAAAGTCTCCTTGCACCTCACTTATATTGTGCTGGACTTTAATGTTTATCTCTACAAAATGTTTACTGAGACAGGTTATTGGAGTTCGAAAACCACGTTGCTGATAAAAGACTTGATTAAAGTGCTATCAAGCCACCTAAAGAAGCTTTTCCATGCATTTACGTTATCTTGAATGATTCAGAACAACCAGCAGGGCCATTGATTAGCAGAGGTAGCAGCTGTTTGTGGAGGGGTTTTGCTGTGTCAGGGTTGCTTCAAGTGGCTTGCTGTGCACTTGATTGTCCCAGGCAAGATTGAAGTCAGGAATCAAAATTTATGGCCACTGAACTTCTCCACAGAGCTTATGCTACAAGAATTGTGTTGCACTGTTGACATGGAAGACCTAAACCTCCAACCTTTGCTCAGGAAGGTTCACAGAGAATGCTCTCCACAGCAAGCAGGAGCTGGCATGTGGAGCAGCGGAGTCACCAAAGTTCGGGTAACACATTAACCAACCACCTTTCACCTTTTTTAGCAAAACAGTGATACAGCAGAAAACAGTTTGTGCTCAAGAGGGGCCATCAGACTTCATAGGTGAGTGGCTCGAGGCCAAACATCTTTCTGAAAAGCAATGATGCAGCAGAGGATGTGGTTCTTGCTCAAGAGGGGCCATGGGAGTTCAGGGGTGAGAGGCTACAGGACTGAAATGGGTTTCAAAGTTCTTAATTACAGTCCCCTTCCCAAAGTTTGGAAGGTTTGGCTGTGGTATGAGCCAAGGAAAGTCCAAGCTCGTCTCCTGTGCTCACCAGAAGAACGGGAGAACAGTTCCTGAGGTGCTTCTGCCAGTGCTATGAGATTTTTAAGACAAAACCCCACCAAACCCACATTAGAGTCCTGATCTTGATCACAGAACCACAGAACATTGAGGCTGGAAAAGCCCTCCAAGACCATCAAGTCCAACTTGGGACCAACCCCACCTTAATCACCCAGCCCAGAGCACTGAGTGCCGCGTCCACGTCCTTTGGACATCTCCAGGGATGGGGATTCCAAACTGCCCTGGGCAGCCCGTTCCAAGGCCTCACAACCCTTTCTGTGAGGAAATTCCTCCCGATGACTGAGCCAAGCTCTTCTGGGTAGCACTAAATAAATCAGGGCAACAAACAGCAGTTTGAGAGACCTGGACTGAAAATTTGGAAAAAACCTTTTACCCCTGAAGTTTTGCAGGTTTGCCTGTCTGACACGGTCGATCTGATGTGGAAGACAGTCCCACTCCAAGGACTTCTTTAGATATCCAAATCAGGTTGATTGGAATGGCATTTAAGTACCCAGTTATTCCTGAGAGCCTGGGTTGAAGCTGCAGCAAGGGATGCAATGGGAACCCAAGGTTTAGACAAAGGGTCCCTGTAACAGCGCGAAGTTCTGGGATAGGGAGCACGGGCAAAGGCATGGGACAACTTTCAAGATAAACCCAGAAAAGCTGATATCTGTAATTTGTACCTAAGAGAAGGGCCTGGCCAAGCAGATCTCACCTGATATGAAGGCATATTCCACATGGATATGGAAAAACCGGATGCCAAATGTTTGCAAGTTTACAAAAGCAATACAAGACACAAGAACGGTACCTGAACAGGAGCTGGCTGGAGAAGAGAGATTCTTTTAGACCCCCCAAGCAAGCATGCCTTAACAGAGTGAACTCTGAGCAGTTTCTCCAGGCTTGGAAGACTTCTCTTGGAGCAGGTAGGAATGATGGGAGAGCTGATCCATGAAATGGCTACCTTTGCCCAAGGCACCTGAGTGTGGTAAGGATACTCCAAGGCTAATCCTAAGTGTTATTCCAAGATTAAGACTAAATGTGTCCTAAAATGGAGAGGAGGTTCTCCAGGGGGCCTATCAAAGAAAAGGGATTCTTATAAGCCAGCAAGAAGGACTGTAATGTTTACAGAAAATGCACTAAATAGGAAGGAATTTCAGACATCAGTGGGGAGGTTTAGATTGGATATTAGGAAAAATTTCTTCATGGAAAGGGTTGTCAAGCACTGGAAGGGGCTGTCCAGGGTAGTGCTGGAGTCACCATCCCTGGAAGCGTTCATAAAATGTGTGGATGTGGCACTTGGGGACACGGTTTAGTGGTGGACCTGTCAGTGCTGGGGGAATGGTTGGACACTGATCTTAGAGGGCTTTTCCAACCTTAACAATTCCATGATTTGATGCAGTCCCATTCTGCAGCTGGTGAAGCAAAACTCTGCCTGTAGCTGGCAGTGGGGTAGCACTGAAAGACCAAAAACTACAGGACGTGGAGGGAAGGGATTCTTACCTGCCAGGACTCCATTTCCACATTCGTGTGGTAAAAAGATCTCAGGTAGTGAGAGGGAAGGTGAAGCAGCATTAAACAAGCCATAAGGTGGCAGTACACACTCAGGTAGTAAAGTCAGAGTTGCAAACACACTCTTACCCTGCATAAAGGCCTCTCAAATCTCCTATTTGATACATAATCACTAAGTTCTGCTAACATTTCAGCCAAACGTGTATCATGTGTGAGACACTACGACAAAACCTTATAAAACGACACTAAAGAGGTAAAAAAACCCCTCAAGCCAAACCCTCGAGGCCAAGTTCAGAAGAGTTTAAAAAAAAAAAAAAAAAAAGGTTCAGGAAAGTTCAGCAGAAGTTCATAAAAGTTGTGACACTGGATTTTGAGCAGCACACGAACACCCTTTGCATGTGTTTATGAGGGCAGAGACTGAAGTCCACAAGTCCAGCCCATTCCAAAGGTGAGATTGCAGGAGAAAGTCAAGCTAAAGTACAGAGCTGAGTGCCAAGGTTGTAAGCTGGAAATGGTACAGCAAATATCCGAGCTAAGGGAATCCATGATTATCTCTCCTCTAAGCCTACAAATCCTGGCAGGCAGCCTGTACCTCTTATTGACCCCCTAAATCCCTTCTGAATTCCAAGGGTTTGTCTACAAAAAAGAAAATCTGCGGCTCTTGAGAGGCTGATTTGGGGTTTTTTTGGGCACGGTGTGAAAAAATACTCCCCTTTGTTTGCTGTAAGCTTGCTGCATTTCAGTGTTAGTCACAGGACGAATACTGGGAGAAAATATCAGTTCCCCTTGCACCTTTAGCTCTGATTTTCCAGATTTTATAGACCTCTGTCATAATTCTTTTCATAGGTTTAGCTGCATTTTATTCCATCTCTGCTTTTCTAGCCTGAGTGCCAAGTTTGAATCCTCTTAAAAACGCTCTGTTTTTACTGTGTGAGATTGGGCTTTTTCTGAGAAAAAGCTGGAAAAATGAGCCAACGGCAGCATCATGAAGGCCAGCAAAGACAAAGTTCTGCCTCTGGAGTGGGATAATCCCGTGCCACAGGACAGGCTGCACTACAGCTGGACTGCAGGAGATGATGAAAAGTTGGAACAAAAATATGAGATTGACAGTGGCAGGACAAGAGACAACAAACACAAGCTGCAACATGGAAAACTTGGACTGAATGCAGGAATTTTTGGATATAATAAGGTGTGTTCACTATGGGAGATACTTAAAATTTGACAAGACAGAGAAAGGAACAACCTGACCTGGACATGTTCTGACGGGAGGTTCTCAGACAGACCTCTAATGACCTTCCAGATGACAATGTGTGATCAGTCTATGACAAGTCAAAGCACAGAGAATCCTTCTTTAAGGAAAAAAAAAACAAAGACAGAATGGTAAAGGAAATCAGCCAGAGGGTAAAGGAAGACCTCCTCAAATCAAAGTGTGTCACCAACAGCCTACTCCAATCCAAAACTGGCTTGGAGCAGAGGCACAGGACCAATGGGGAGTCTCCCAGAGCTAATTCCATATACAACACTTTCTCCACCTTTAGACTCTGATAATCCTTCACGGATACCAGAACCAGCCCCTCTGTGCAAAGCAAGAGAAGTTTGAAATCCACCTTCCTCACAAAATCCGTGTTTCAACTTCCCAGAGGATTTCAAAGCCTGCAAGAACAACAGGAAAAAACAGAGCGTGACCCACCTGATTCAGCTTCTTGTAAGCACAATTTACTCCACTAATCAAAACCATGTTGGGCATCAAGGGTTTTGGGAAGTGCAAGACAAAGTCCAGCTTCATGAGCCAAACTGAAGCCTGGCGGAGGAGATCCGGCACGGTCACCTCCCGCTTGAGGAATTCCGAAGCCAGTTCTGCGTAAGGTTGGAAGACAACATCGCAGAGGAAAAGGTTTGGGATGTCATAGAGCAGATTCTTCACGCGCTGGAGGAAGGTCATGCGGTCTGTAAGGCCTGTAAATACTCTGGGGATATAGGAAGGGGGGTTGGGGCACTGGGTGGCCGGATATTCCAAACCACATGGAATTTGATGCAGGAAATACACGGATGGCAGGGAAAGGTGCTCCGCCACTATCTGCCCACAGGGGAGAAAGGGATCTGTGAAGACAGCATCAAACTTGCTCTCCTCAAGGTATCTGATGAGCTCCTTGTTGTGGAGTAAGTGCGAGCACGTGGCCAGGAACAGAACAGAGCTTTTTTTTGCCTGTTGATAAAGTCTAACAACTCTTTCCAGAAAAGATCCTCCTTCAAATACCTCCTTTATTAATCCTTGGGGAACTTCATCCAACTCTTCCTGTGTGAAGGGCACTGGGTACGTTTTCATCACAAAGTTCTTCGATGGTTTGATGTGCATAGTGACTTCAGGCGCCACCACCACCACCTCGTGTCCCTTCTGCCCGAGAATGTCCAGCACTTCCCGCATGCTGAGCCAGTGGCTCCCATCCACCGGCACCACCAGGAGCTTCCCAGCAGCAGCCAGACCCAGCAGGGACAGGAGCAGGACCACAGCTCGTGGAGAAGCTCTGAGCCCCGGGGCCATTCCTGCAGGGAATGGGCGAGTGCCTCCAAGGAAGGAAATCTGCGGCAGCACTGGAGCACCCGAGACTGCTCCGCGCTTTTAAGGAATCTCTGCTACCGATTAACTTCTGATCCTTGTTTTATTTGCTTTGTGGTGAATGTGTAATCACTGGTATGATAAAAGGCTGCAGAACAAGCAGCAGAGTTCAGGTAGCTGATAAATGTGGGGGTTGCACCAGATACGCCCAGTGTTTCTCTAATAAAGCCTTTGGCACTTCTGTCACCTTTGGGCAGGACTTGTCAAGCCAACTTAGCCCCTTGAGACTCCTGGAATTTGCTGTTAGTCCTCACTCAGCCATCACCCAGCCAAAATTTCCTAGACTTGCCTGCAAACGGAGACACTGCTTCTCAGCCTGAGAGCCCCCAACCTGCCACATTCCTCAGGATTCCAGCTTTGGAAATACCCGTGTGAGGAAGCGGAAACAGTCACCGGCAAAGAAAGAAGTGGCGAGGCAACAAGGACGGAAGCCTGAGGTGTATTTCTCAGTAAACACCAGAGCTGACTACAACAATTCGCTAATTAGGGATTACACCTGACTGCAAGGCTTTGACAGCCCCACAGA
>NW_024581862.1:0-38643 GCF_017639235.1 Corvus kubaryi | reverse complement strand
TGGATGTGTGAAGCAGGGACCTCAGTGAAGTGCCTGGAGTCTTTTGAGAAAATGGTTTAGATGCACCAGACTCCCCAGCCTGTGTGTGGGAAGGAGAGCAGATTGTCTCAGTGATTGTGGAACTTTCACGGAGTGGAAAACTGCAGAAAGGCTCTGGCCTCACAGAAAGCTGAGATATTTCTGTACTCAGTGGGATGGTACATAACTCTGAACCTGGATCTTCAAGTTTCCTGGGAGTCCTTTTAGGTGTTCGAGGTAACGGATCTAACTGCACCTGAATTTCGTTTGTGAGGATTTGCCTTCGAGCACTACCTGGAGATGCTAATTTTAAGAGGTATCTCAAGGAACGTCTTGGAGTCTGAAGTTCTGTAAAACACCTTTCTTGGATGGCAGAGGGGGAAGAAGAAGCAGTTGGGTTTGAATCTGTTGGAGGTAATTTTGAGGCTTTAAGCACTGCAAACCCTTCACGTTTTGGTGTTTGCAAGCCAGACTGTTTGCAAGGAGGGGAAAGTGTTTGTGCTGCACAACAGGCCTCAGCAGTTACTTGCAGTAAGTGAACCCTCTTGCTCTCACTTAGCACAGATGGAGACTTGACCCTTTGTGAAGGATGAGAAAAGTACTTTCCCAAACATTTAGCTACAGTCTGCTTAGCTGCTGGACTTCTGCCAGCTGTCTTCTCCAGCTTCTGTGGCGTCCTGTGGGCAATGCGAGGCGATCTCCTTGGGAGCTTACTGGCAGAATTCAGTGGCTTCTGGGCAAATTTATGAGGTGTCTTCCTAGGAGTCTGCAGGGGAAAATTAAATTAAAGAATTTAATTTAATCATCTACTCATTTTCATATTTACTTCCCAAGATTTGAAAAACAAAAAACCCATTGGATTAGACTTAAAGAACACTACATTTAAGATGCATAGGTCTGACTAAACATTAATAGAAAACAAGGATGGGAAGAAAGAGGTAACTGTTTCTACCTGACATGAGGTGACCTCCTCTAAGTGTAAGGAATCTTTTCTTGTTCTCCTCCTTCCAGGTGAATGCTTCACTGCAGGACTACACATGTCAATGACTGCACCAAAGAAAAACCTCTTGGGAGTCTGGACAGGGGGGCTCTCTGAATGCTGGTTAAGGCCTATAATATGGAACAGTACAATTTAACTAATACAAAGTAACGTGCCACAGTTGTCTGAATCACATCAGATGTGTGGAAAAGTAGTGTAAAAAGCTCATATCCCTGGCATGTGCTTTTCTAGCCAAGTGTTAAAGCTTCATCAGAATTATTGTTATTTCCCATTATGAAATTAATATCCATCTGTAGAAAGAGTGCTCCAATGGTAAAAAAAGGTACAAAATACCTCAGCCTCTTATTCTATTTATAGCTTGTAGCTTTAGATAGTTCTGGTTCATGACTAAGGATTCTAATAAGTAGAATATAAAGAACTAAGTGTCACCATTTTTAGCTGATAATCCTACTGAGAAAGCCCGCAAAGAAGATCCCATCCGTCATTGCTTTATGCTGCCACAGAGTAGACTGAAAGTAAGCTATAGGATTTCTGTCCCATATTTTACAAGGATTTCACTGCATGTAAGGAATGCAGACTGACAATCAGTGGTATTCTGTTAGATGAGCCTGACTGGTTTGTTAAGTTGGCAGTGAATTCAAAATAGCTGCCTTACCATCCTCAAAATTCAGATTACCAATTAAAAAAAATAATTACTGAGGATGAATTTCTGTCTACAGAAGATATTACATGACAGCTCTTAGCTTCTTACAGTCTCTTGTAGAGCCAAATCAAATCAAACTCAGAGCTATCCATGCCAGCTTTTCAGATCAGCAGTATCAGTCTGCTCAAATCCCACTCAGTACCTTCTACATCCTGCAGTTTACAGCTCTCCTTTTCTTGTCTCTGGCAGAGGTGCTCTGAATTTTTTGAGCTGGGCTGTGTAGTGGAATAGAAAGCACCAGAGCAGGTCCTATTCAAAGACAGCTGTTTGATGCGTGGACTTCTTCTCAAACCTGCTTCTGCAAAGGCAAGGACATTGGAGATTGAGCCTTCTTTCTCCCTCAACAATGGGTACATCATCAGGAACAGTTCCCAACTGCAAGGAACATACTCTCAGAATAAACTTCTCTACAGATACCTATCTCACCCAGCAAGGCAAGCAGGTGAAGAAAAGGTTCAGCTTTCTTGAGAATTTGGAATATTTATGCATACCAATCTTCTTCTAAATTATGATGCCCCCTCCTCTAAGTCATGTTTACACTCATTCCTCTTTAGCAATTAAATGGAAAGGAATGCTAGAAAAGCCATGTTCAATGCAAGTTACATCCAGGTTAAAAGATGGGTTAATACTCTTGTCTCTTTCTGCTACCAATTTCATTTTCCTCCTTGCCCAGACATGCTGGCTTTTTCTTCCCTTCTGGGGATAAGGAACAGCAGTAGCCAACATAAGAGACGCTCCCCAGAGCCAAGTGGCTGTCTGTTACAGCAGAAATCAGAGCAGGGTCACAGCACAACATGGTGAAGTTACATTAAAAATAAGCATGTGCTGGTTTGACAGTAATTATAGCAGCTCGGAATCTTGTTCACCCTTCAAGTCCTTCATGTTTTTTCATTTAACAGACTTACTATCTACCTCTCTTTCTTAACCTCTACTGTACAGAGCTGTTAAAGCAATGAGCAGCAAGTGGTTCTCTCAGAGGCAGCTGTGCTCCACCAACAGAACAGTACAACACTTTTGGGCTGACTTCTCATAAATTAACTAAATCAAAGCACACTCGTCTTACGAGCTATGACACAGCCAAACCACCTTTAATGAAAAATCAGTGCTTACCATATATGGCCTTCTCTGGAGATTCTTCTACAACACCAGTGTCACAACCTGGATCAGAAGACCTTGAGAAACAACAGACATTTTGGGCTTAGCATACTAAGCACATTTACAGGAACACAACTTGCACAGAGACTGAAAAGCAGTACTCTATTCTACACCAATATATTGCTTTGTGGGCTACTCTAAGTGAGCAGTTAGTGAGCACTTCACCTCCTATTAACATGTAATTGAGTATGGGTAGCTCCCTAGCTGTACAGGTAACAGTTCTACATGAAAGAAAATGCTACAATTCAGCCTGGAGCCCACAAGATACAGCAGGAACCTTTTCTGAAGAAGCCCTGGAATCAGCAACTCAACCCAGACAGACATTAGCTGCAGGAATTAAAGCAGCCTGACTTACATGATGAAGCAAGCAGTATTTCCCCCAGTGGCATTTAGCCTCCACTGGTTCCCTTGCTGCCTTAAGTGAAGATGATCTTCGACCACAACAATACCTGATAATTCTGCTCATAGCCACTAATTAGACATCCATTAATTAGACACCCAATACTTACTGAAAAATTCAGAAGGAACTCACCGGCCTTTGATCTGCTTGTGTAGGAGTCTCCTGGACACCTGCTTATGTAGTGGTGTTTCTGCAACTCTCCTGGTCAGTAACTTGCGATGATCTAAAAATCATGCAAGATGTGTAACATCCCACAATTAATAAGCACTTGGAACAAACAAATAAATAAATAAATACAGTTTCATACAGGCTTCAGCTTAAGAATGACAGTCAATATAGAACCATTGTGCTGTCTCCCAGCACTCACAAGCTATCATTATTTCAGTCCAGTGTCTACGCCTCCTTCCCACTCCCTCAATATTATTAATAGTACCATGTCAGACACAGTTAACCTACTGAGATAACTTTCATTCTTCATCTTTATTTCACAGGTCCTTTTTCAACCAAGCATTTTAATTTTCTTTATATGTAAAGAGTTCAGTAAAAAACAGGTTTCAGCTTCAATACCATCATTATTCAATCCCCAAGCACCACAGCGATGACCCCCTCCTTTATTAAAAACAGATCCTAATTGTTTCATAGAACTAAGAATGCAAAAATAGGAATTTTAGCAAAAGCTCTTCCACAACAATCTTACATGTGCAAGTCATAGCCTACCTTTGTTGCCCTCACTGGTGCATTTGTATTTTAGGCCTTCCACAGCAGATACTGACTGGCTTCTAAGCATCTTTTTCAGTGACCTTTTTGATGGTGGAGGTATCTCTTCATTGAAGAGATTCCTCCTTACCTTTGTAACCTCTGTGAGGCAAGAAAAGCAAGAAAAGATCAGATTACAAGGAAAAGCAGAAGAAAAAAAAAAAAGAAAGAAAGGAAAATCATACAAAGTTAATTTTGCCAGGCCACTAGGGATAGGAACAATTTACCAGCATGGAAAGACAACTTTTTAGAGGCTACAAAGCTTTGAAAAGTTGTTTTTTCTGCTACTGGAACATGTCCTCCTCTAAATCCATTCCAGCCTTCTCTCCTGAATTTCTATTATTTGCATTATTCCAGCAATAAACTACAAGCAGATGCCATAGCAGAAAAAGCAGACAGTCAGTGTGTCCCATGTGGAACATTAGGTGTACTACAAAATCTCAACCAAAGCACATCTTGGTTCAGAGAAAACACGTGAGATTTATTTTTATTAAGTATTTGTGGGGATATATCCTATTTTCAGATATAGTTCATTCTTGTCCCCATTTTCTTTCCAGGACAGCGAAGACGGAAATAATTTCAAGAGTCAAGGTTTTCTTTTGAGGACACAGAATTTAAGTTTTCTGCATATGAGTACACAGAATATCGCGTATTTTTTTCCCCCTCAAAGTTTTTGCACAACTCAGCAAAACTTCCTTCACATTTCCAGCATGCCTCAGCATAATTTCATCATGGCTCAGTAAAATTTACAGGGACAACATGTGCTGAAGATGCACCTTTCCATGAACAAGCCAGAAGTCAATATACCTTGCACTGCCTCTTTCTGCAACAAAGGTACCTGCTGGGACTTCTCAGTGGCAAGGTAAGAACGCAAGTTCTCCTGAAACAAATGAGAAATCAGCCTCAGCAGCAGTGCAATGTTATGTTTAAGTATGAATATTAACTGTAAGCTCTGAACCACACATTATTTCAGTTTCTCCTTTGAAACAATTTGATCTCTGTACAGCTGCTACAGGGCACACTTACTAAGGGAATACAGAGCAAGAGTTTTTGCAGTCAAGCATCGCAACTCATACACAGTCCTTCCGGAAGAGTTTTACCTTTCTGATGGGATTCTTGGCTACCTTGGGAATCTCAATTTGACGCAAGTTCTGTGGTGCTTCTGTCATGCTCCTGTGTCTGGCTAACACATTATTCCTTTAGAAGACAAACAAAAGTTAAAATAAGATCAGAAGCACAGTTATCAACCTACTGACAATTAAACTCAGGTTTGACTCGAGACATAGGAAGTGTTTACCTAAACTGAAATTGCAAACTGCATTGATAACTCACTTACTATACTAAGATATGACTTGCAATATAAAAAGCTATTCCTATCTAAGGTTGGTATTGGAACTCATTCACAATTTGCTAATATGAACACAGAATCCCCAACACAGAGATCTCCAGTAAATCACTTTTAACAATATAGGTCAGCTACTGCACAGCATAACTTGCTTTTCCTCTCCTGGACAATGCTCCTGAACTCTACTTTTGCATAAGAATCAAATACAGAACCGAGACTGTATTTTTATAGCCAACAAAAAGCTGCCTCCTGTTCGGAATTATTACCTTCTCTTTTTGGCAGATCTGGTGCGCAGCTCCTCCAGCTGATCACTCTCACTGCAAACAGCGCTGGGAGTTAAGACAGATGATAAAGAGGGTGGAAGGCCTGGAGATTTGCTATCCAGAGTCATGGAGTCATCACTGAAGAAGTCTGAAGGCAGAACAGATGCCAGCTTCGGAGGTATTTGTGTACCCAGACCATAATAAATATCTCCAAGGGTCTTCGGTATAGAATTCATATACCTGGAGCATCAGAGAGAACCCACATCAAATACACCCCTCCTCAAAACTGTTGGTATTTCAATCCCAAGGTTTGAGCTAAATCCTTGTTCTTACATGTCAATTTAAAAACAAACAACAAATTGAATATCAACTGGGTTTTTTAATTAGTTTACTTGCTTATCAGCTACTTTTTCTTTAATCAAGAGATAAGAAACAGAACACATGTAAATTTCTGGGTATTACAAAGATGCAGTAATCAAAGCTATTGATTGCTGTCTACTCACAGACAACATCCAACCCAAACCACAGTCCCCAGCAACACGTAAGTCATGCTAAAGAACTTACAATTCTAATATTTCCTCTAGAAACTTTGTAAGATAGGCTGGGTCTTCAGTCAGACATAAAATGCGCAGCATATCTGTCATCTGGAAGAGAAAGTCAGGTGGGAAAATGGATTAAGGTGTGACAGCTGCAGCACCAGATATTTTAGCAAAGAATATAAAGTGTTAGTGTAAAATCAAAGGAAAAGCAGTTTCCAGGTCTGCATTTCCAGTGCCATGCAGAAACACAACCTGGTTTATACTTTACTTGCCTCTTCTAACAGCTGCTCCATTTCCTCAGCGTTGCTTTGCAGCGAAGGGCACTGAAGGCACAACTCAAGGCGCAGAAATACCTGAAGTCGGCACCTAAGAAAACAAGTAATTATCCACCACCTCTTTTTCTAATGGAAACAGCATATTTACTGCAAAAGGTGTGCTCAAAAAAAGCAATGGGAAGGGAAGTGGTTCCTTTTGACAGCAAAATTTAGTTAGCATTTCATTTTGGTGGCAAGGGAGATGTCTCATTCCAGATACAGGCTGCAGTGCTTATCACACAGCATGGGTATATCTGCATTTAATGAAACGGTTTTACTGCAACCAGAGATTCTCCTTGAAACATGTGCCCCATGGAAATACTTTTCCAGTTGTACAAAAAAGCCACCATTAAAAACTGCTAACCAACTCCACAGTATCTCAGAAGGTGAAGTAAATACAGTGTCTCATACTCTCTGACTTTGGTCTCCTTCTGTGAGCCCTGCTGTTGTCTGAGCATTTTGCTGGTCTTCAGGAGATGGTTTCTGACTCTTTCCACACAGGCCACCTGCAGACACATAATGACAGCAAGAACTTCAACTCTGTTCCCTGTCTGAAGGGCAGGTTCCTCCCTTGTCCCCCAGTTATCCCCCCAACCCAATACATTCTTTTGGATGTAGTTCAGTTTTTTCCTTTTCTTTCAAGGAAAGGAATTACTTTTCAGTAGCACAGTTATGATGAGACAGAACAGCTTAGAGCTTGAAATCACAGAGGTTTCTTGCTCACAGCTTCAGGCCTTCTTCACTCTGGATTTGTCTCTCACGGTATTTTTGTTCAATTAATCACAGGTTTACCAGTTTTGGTTTCAGATTGTTGTAAGCCTGTAAATAGTGCTAAAGATTTTAAGAAATACCTTGAACGATTTCTCTTTGCTGGCAAAGCCAGGCCTAGATTTGCCACGTAATGGAAAAACAAAAGATGCACCTTCTTTACAATACAGTTTGCAAGAATGTATTTTTAAAAATACTGTCTTTGAAATTAGAATTTTTAAGGAGGCCAATATAAAGAAAAGACGTCTTGCAACGTTTAGCAAAGTTGTAAACTGATAACTGAACTGATTTTCCTACGTTCTTTACAACCATCCACAGTTTTTCACTATTGAGTCCTCACAGATAGAAGCAGTCAGTGATCAGGGTGCAACTGCACATAAAACTTCAGAGAACATGAAGGAAAGGTAGCCCAAAACAGTAAAAATTCTGACTTCCAGATCAGTAACAACCTCGCTCACACGCTCTTACCTACCTCTTTCTCTTTGGCATCTTGTATTTTCAAGAACCTTTTAATGGCCATGATCATATTCTGGGCACGTGCAGGTGAGGGAATTCCCTCAGCAACAGCCTTCTGGTAGCTCGCAGTCAGGTGGGACTGCAGCTCCTCCTCTGTTTGGAAGTCTGCAAGGAAATGGTCTACATTAACAAAATGCCTGTTCCCCACACCTCACCGATAAAATACTCACCCCAGCTGAAGTGGGGAACAGAGGAAGTAATAAATATTTTCTCCAGCAAGGACACATCCAGACCACAGAACACTAACAGAAGCAGTCCCAGGTCCAGGCCCTTGACATACTACAAGCTAAATCAATTCTATAATCAACAAAGTTTGCTTAAGGTCAGCAAACTTTTAGGCTACTGTAGCAGTCAAGAAATGCCCTTTATTTCCACCTAATTAGTAAACAGGACTACATTTCCAGTTACATGTTGATGGGTGCTTCCCTCTATTTTTTTTGGTTAAAAAAATAAAGAAGTAAATCCTTATTGCTTTTTTCAGATGGATATAAGGCAAGAAACTAACCCCAGAAGCAGCTGTAACACTAGTTTGTAAAGAGACAGAAACAAAATGGGGTAAAGATGGGAAAAAAATGTCTACTGTTTGCCATGCTGAAGATACAGAAACCCAAACACTGATCTGCTCCTTGGCACTGAATACTCCATTATTCTCTGCTCTCCCTTCCATAAAAATCCTGCATGGACTCCTGTATCAGGATATCAAGAGTTCATATGGGATGTATCAAGACAGAAAGATAACAGGACTTAACACACACCAATTGATATTTTAAGTGCCTTTTCCTTTCCTTCCACCTTTTCATCCAATCTTTTTGCTGAAAGCTTCTGTGGAACCTTCTCGTTCACTGCTGGTGGCACAGCATCAGGTTGAAACTTCTGAGCTTTTACATTCAGTCTTGCTACATTGAGCATCTGCAGGGATCTGGACATGGTCTTCATCTTCTGCCTGACTGGAGTTCGGGGAACTCCACCTGCAATGCCACAAAAAAGTGTTCTACCATCAGGCATGCTGGGACAGGAACTCCATCCAAGGTAGAGCACAACACTAAACTCTGTAACTGTGAAGTGAAATTAGTAACCTCCTAGAGGAAAGTGTGGCCCCAAAGGTTCACATTTCTTCATGAAATGAGCATACAGGCAGCACAGTAGGCAGCTGCTTCTCCAAATAAAAAGCAGGTGCACATTGCTCTGCATAAGAACTTAGGTAGATTTAATAAAATTTATATATATAGGAGGCAATCTTATGTCACAGAAATAGAAACAGCTGACAGAGTAGGACTTGCAGATACATGAGGCTAGGGTAAAGTCAACTATGGTTAATGTAGAGAAATGCAATGATTAAACTCTTCTAGAAGAAAGTGTTCTATTTCTCTAATTAGAACAAAATTGAGAGGTTGCAATATTTACTAGTAGTTGTAGCAGTCCCTGTTTCAACAGCTAATTAAACTGCAGAGCTCTGCATGCTGCTTTTAACAGCTTTGTCAGTCACTGCACAGCCTTGAATTACAGTAATTCAAGTTCTACTATAGGACAAACCTAATACTTAGTAGATAAATGAGACTGTCCCTAAATAAAATAATCCAAAGCATGCTACTACTTAAGAGTACATATCTCTGCAGTTCATGCATTATCTTTTTTTGACAACATGCACATATAATCCCAAAGTATACATACGTCTTTTTTTGTTATTTCCTGGTCCAGCTGCAGCAGAAGTTTCACTGAATTTTCTCTGGTACAGCTCAGATAGACTTTCTGAGAGCTCCACATCAGACTGGTCTGCATCATCCTTCCTGTTAGCACAAGGAGCCTGCAGGAGCCTATATGAAAGAACACTACAGTTATCAAAAAAAGGTGGGAATAGGAGGTGTATCCCTTCTTCCCTGTGAACAGAAACAAGGTTTTTCTAGGTTCCACTCTGCAGCAATACAATGCAAGTAGCACACACTAGTAACTCTTCCAGCACCTGTTCCCCAACACACTTAGGAGATGCGAAAAACCCAAACCACCCTCTTAGAAGGGTCATGGCAAGCTGGAAACAAGCATTACATTAATGTACAATGGATATGGCACTGACCTGTACCACAAAACTAAATCAGCAGCTTTGTGCTTTCTAAACTACCCTGCATTAGACTCTCTTGTTTCATTCAGCAAGCTCTTTGAAGAAAGCAAGCTCATTCATTCCAAATAAATACCAACTGTGAGAACACAACCACATCTTCAGTATCTTGCACTGGATCCTACCATGCCATAAAAGCTCAAGTCTGTAATTTCCCAAGTAGCTTAAGGTCATTTTAAGTGACCTGTATAACTCTTGAAACTACCAAGATTTTGATCCACACAAACTGATACCCAAACAACCTGTTCCCATTTTCTTTTGTCTATACACCAAGATTTAAGCCAACAGTAAACTGAGTACAGAAATAAAAGCACTACTAATTAAGAGGCACTTAATTATAGAACTCTAAGCAATGCTACAGCCATACTCCTTTAACTGGAAGCAGAAATCCTTGATTACTACTCAGAGACATTCAGAAAAATACCTGAATGACTCCATCAGATCCGAGCTTGCTCCACAAGCATTTGATGCAGGATACCATGCTTCCAGCACTGAAGGATGCCAGGCCCCTGTGTGGGACAGTTCCCGCTGGACCCACTCTGGCACTGGAGTTTCTTCTCCTGTAAGCAGACACACACATACATAAAAATTAGAAAAGCTGAACGAAGTGGCAGAAGGTCCCAGGCTTCAGAGAGGCTCTAAAGCAGAGGTTCCCAAACCTTTGATCCTGGAAAGGCATTTTCATTGCTAATACATCAGAAGATGAAAGATTCACTCAAACACAAAACACACGAGTAAAAGCAGCCTTCTTGCTGCCGTCCCACCCAAAGGCTTTCCTGGCCAGGGATAGCCCATGTGACACATTTTAGGAAGCCTCCTTCTGAAAACATGGCCCCAGGCACATGTAGCTGTGCTTTAGCTGCAAGCTAATGGAAACTAACACTCTGCCAGAAAGCTACACCCCTGCAGATTTCTTTCTGTGTCACATCACAAGGCCTCAGCTACAGATGACACAATGAACAAGTCCCAAAAATGAGACTCCTCAAGGACAAAATCATTAACCTTAGATTTTTTCCACTGCAGATCTGGAGATGATCAAAAGATGGCAAGTTTTACATTTCCTGACACCTACCCAGACTGGCCAGAGAATTTTCCACTGACATGTCAATTTTACTCAACACACTATTCACAATCTCTGGCAGGTGAGTAGCACAGTCTTGGGAAGAGTCTTCCACTACAGCTCTTTCAAGGCTGCATCCCTGAACTTCAGCAGTCTTCTCAGGACCAAGCACAGTCAGAACTGCAGTATCCTCAGAAAGTGGTGACAGAACAGCAGTGCAGGGGCACCAAGTTTTAGACAGAGATACCTCAGCAACCTGCATTTTAAAAGAAAAAAAAAAAAGGGGAAAAGCGAAGAGTTTACATTATCTGGAAATACAGAGCCCTAAGGAGCACAGATACTTTACAAGCAGGTTGTAGAGTCACATGATCTCAATGAAAATGTTCTGAATTTAGCTTCAAATGAACAATTTGCAGTGCAGCTTTTATTACTATTATTGTCTTCCCAACATGATACTGCCACCCTTTTTGTCACAGCTCATTTCAGAGCAGATATTAGCTTAAGGCAAAGAGGAAGATTTACCATGTGCAGTCCTTCAGCCACTAGACTCCTCAACAGCTGATGAAACAGAGATGTGTTACATTCTCCCTGCTCAGCCTGTGAGCTCTGCAGTATCCAGCTCTCTGTGAAGAAGTGGCCAGCCTGTGCCAAGCTCCAACCTGTCAAGCTTCCCTTCAGGAAGATGCTGACTGGAGACTGCAGGTGTCTTTGGCTCATGGCAAGAGGTTCCAAGATCACGGCACAGCTTTCCTGCTTCTTCCCTCCTGTGCAAGGATAGGATAAAAACAAAAGTCTGAAAGCAAGTAAAAAAGGTTTTTCCATCTAGGTGAAGAGACAAGTTCAATGTAAAAAAGTTAGGTCCAAGATTAAATAAGGAATATATTCTGCAGTAAGTGTGTTACAGAACTGACCTCCTTCCCAAGCTCTCAAGGAGCTGAGTGCATGGAAGGACCACTAAAGAAAGACCCCACCCATACTGCATGCTGCTTTAAAGCTGATCTGTTTTATTTTGAAGGGGCTTTTAATCTGTGGGGTTTTTTTAGATAAACTGAATAATCGTATGAGAAAAGGGAGTACACCTCTATAAGGTGGGACCAGCAAAGAGCTCTTCATCCAAACTTCTAGGAGCATGGAAAACTGAAGAGGCTAAATCAGAAATAGAGCACAAGCAGAACTTTAACAAAAAAAACCACCTAGGCTTTTAAATATCCGAAGTTACTTCTACACATATTATTCAAAGGGAAGCTCATCAAGGACCCTGCATGAGAGATCAGTTACTATCATATATATCTATATTTTTCTTTCTTTTTTTTTTTATTACCAGGCATGCTGAGAAACAACGTTCCTTCTTGCTGGGGAAACACTGATCGATACACGGATGGCCTCGAGAACAAGCAGTTCAAAGTCGCATCCAGCGGCAGAAGCGTGGTCCAAGGCACAGCCTGTGGCACTGGGAACCTGGAGTCCCCAAGGAAGCCAGCAGCAACATCTGCCCTAGGGTGACTCAAACAGTGCACCAAGGTTTCAGCTGGCAAAATGGTGCCTCCCATCTGACAAATCACTTCAAACATTGTCCAGTAGCCCCCATGATCCGGGCATTCGATCAGCTGAAATAAAAGTAAGAGAGGTCTCAAGTTAAGGTTGGCAGTGAGAGAACTTCCATGTAAACAAATAAAGACTGCACGTTTTCAGAAAAGCTGGTATAGGAAACCTATCCAAAGCATCTAAACACGGTGCTTCCTGGGAGTTTTTATGGACTTTATCAGCCTTCACAGGAACGTAGCAAAGCTTATACTATTCCCAGTGATCTAAAAGCTAGCAATATTTTCAAGCTCTTTTTTTTTTTAAATCTGGTGTCTACACACCTGAACTATCAGGCTGCTTATCCGCAATTCTGAACAACTGTAACACCCCCCTAACTCAAAGCACAAGACATCTCATCAATAAACACTGCACAGCTACTCCACTGCAGATGTATCTCAGCCTCCAGGTGGATAATTCCGTTCCAGATTTCAGTCCCTTGCTGAAGATTGTGCGGCAGTAAGTGAACCTTGGCGCGCTTCCCTACCACCCAAAGATTACTTATGCCAGAAAGTAGCGTGGCAGATGTCCCGCTAGTGCTCCCAGCTGAAAGCTATGCGGTGTAACCTCGTTACCTGAGCCCAGTCGGCAGTGTCCACCCAGAACAGGGTGATTTTCTGCTCCGTAAGCAACTCCTGGACACTCTTGGGCAGGAGTTTCTCCGCCAGCTCCTGCGCCGTGGGCGGCTCTCCAGGGGAGGAGGGGGCATCGTTCCCGGACACGAACTGCCGGAGCTCCCTCCGCGAGTGCGGGCAGGGGGAGAAAAGGAACACGGCGTTCACGAAGCCCTCGGGCGGCGCCTCCGGGGGCTCTCGGGCAGCCAGCCCCGTCCTGCGGCTCCTGCGGGGCGGCTTGGCGGGGGACGCGATCTCCGGGCGGTCCCACTGGAAGTCGAGCAGCGTCTCCTTGAGCCCGCTGTGCGTGAGGGCAGCGCGCGGCGCGGGGCCGGGCAAGGCGGCGGGGGCCCGCGCCCCGAGCCGCTCCGCCAGCTCCTCCTCGAACCGCTCCCAGGCGCGGGGCCCCGGCGGGCGGAACCCGCCGCCCCGCGAGGCGCCGCCGCGGCCGCCGAGCGAGTCGAAGAAGCGGAAGGCCCAGCGGAGGCGGGAGAGGCCGAAGCGGCAGCCCAGGAGGGCGAGAAGGCGGAGGGCGCCGCGCTGGAGCCGCTCGCGGCGCGCGGGGCCGGCGGTGTCCAGCAGGAACACGGCGCTGTGCGAGCACGACATGGCGCAGCCTCCTCACGCCGCCGCCGCCATCGCCCGCCCGGTACGGCCGCTCGCGCCCTCGCCCCGCGCGCGCCCCCATTGGCTGCCGCCGAGCACGAGCCACGCCCACTTCCCGCGCCTCCCTCTCCCATTGGCGGACAGCGGAGAGCTGGAGGGCGGAGCCGCGCGGCGGCGAGACGGGTGCTCGCCGCTGATTGGCCGGCCGCGCGGCGAGCGCAGCCAATCCCATTGGCGGGGGCCGAAGACGGAGCGGGGGGGCGGGGCCAGCGCGCGGACCGAGCCGATTGGCCGCCGCCACCGGTTTAAAATTTAAAGCCGGCGGGGCGCGCGTAGCGGTGACGTCACCGTGTGCGAGGGTATGACGTCACCGGGGCGGGCGGGGAAACCCGCGGAGCGAGCGGCCGTGGCCGCGCTCGCCGGGCACCGGCCGCGACCCCGGGGCTGAGCCCCGGCCCCATCCTGCCCACCCTGCACCCGGGCAGGCTCCTCTAGTGCCGCTAGAGGTCTGCGTCCGTCCGCACAACGGCACCTCCCCATCCCCGCTACCGCCCGCGGGCAGGAGGGACAGGGACAGCGGCACACAGAGCCTGCCTGGAGGGTCCTGCCGGTACGGCATCCTCCTCCCCGAGCCTCCCTGGAGGGCAGCAAAGACAGCCCAGGGCCTGAATGGATGAAATTCAAATTCAGATTACATATTAGAAAAAAAAAATGTAGTGTTCGGGTGGTCAGGCATTGAAACAGGTTGCTCAGGGAAGTGGTGGAGAGAGCATCCCCGGAGGTGTTCAAGAGGCATCTGGATCTGACGCTGGGTGATGTGGTTTAGGAGTTACAGTGATGGTTGGACTTGATTGTAAAGGTCTCTTCAACCCTGATGGTTCTGTGAAAAAGTGTAGGGTCAGAGCACCCGGACAGGGGCTGACACTTGTGGAGGACAAAGACCCTGGGTCGTCATCAGCTGCCCTGGCCAGGATCATCTCCTCCCTGCAGGGCTTGAAGCACATCTTGCCCCATGGTGTTGGTGGTTAAGGTGTGATCACACTGGGTAAGGGCAGAGGAATCCCCAATGAGCAGAGCCACCCAGCTGCCCGCTCCACCCTCGCCTCCAGAGCTTGAATGCCCCAGCCCAAACCAGTGTCACCAGCAGCCAGTCATATTTATAAAGCAACAAAGACAAGCGGGCACTAAACTGCCCATTTGGCTCTGCTGGTGACTGTGAACACAAGTGGGTTTAATGGGCTGGAACACAAGGAGCTGATCCACTCGGGTGGGCAGGAGTAACCTGCCACCAAGAGCAGGAGAAGGACAACCACTCTCCCTGGGTGAAAGTGCGGAGGGCAGCCTGCAGCCTTGGGGATGTGGGCTCCCTGGGGAGCCGTGGGTCCCTTCTCCTGGCTGAGGGTTGACATCTTGTGCTGCTTGCCAGTATATCACTGCTGTCTGAGCCCTGAAGAAGAGCCAACCACACCATGTCACTGCCATTGTCCAGCCACTGGCATCTGTCCCAGCAGCCCGCTGAGGACACTTAGCAGAGTGTGACCAAAACCTGCCTTATCACAGTCCACCTGGGACCAGAAACAAACCCAGGGCAAAGGGGAGTTTCCCAGCAAAGTCTGACAGCTTCCAACACAGGAACTGCTGCTGGCTACTCAAACCCTTTCTCCTTTCCTGCCCACTACAGTGTATTTGTTCTAGAAGCCTGTCCAGCTCTTGGGAAAGCCAGCAGAGGTGTTGGCTGAGCCCAGGTGATGGTGTTTCCCAGTGTGACAGCCAGAGTTGCTCACACCTCTGCTTCTTGTGCTGTCCCATGTTTGTGCTGCTTACAGAGACATTTGCCCTCTCTGCCTGCTCCACAAGGACACTGACTTCCCTCTCAAACAGTCCTTGGGTTCTTTCTGGACAATCATTTACTTGCTGATAAATGCTGTTTCTTGGGAGGAAGGAGAGGGCACAAGAAAAACCATTTGTAACTTTGGCTCACATGTGGTTGACACTTTGATCCAGATAGGATTTTTTTAAACTTAAAAAAGTCTCGCTTTATTTCATTCTGCTTCCAGCATTTATCTCCAAGTGATACTTAATGGTGGGGGCTAAAAAAAAGGCTGAGAAAGCCCAGACTTAAGTGAACTTGTTTGATCTCCCCTCATACCACCACTCTGTCCTGCCCCAGTGGAAAGTTTGTTTGCCTTTCTGCTGAGCCAGCCCGAAAAAAGTTTTGTTTTGTATTGACTCAGATGCTTTGCTTTCAGGTCACTCCTCAAGGACCTGCACAAGCAACAAGTCATCTTTGATACTGGGCAGTGCCCAGAGTCTCCCTTGTGCTGCATGAAGGCTTCCAAGCCTCCCCATATCCTCATTCTCCAGTGCCCTCTCCACCCCGTGTGCCCAAAGGCCACTGATAGTGGCAGCTTTGACCACTAATTCTGGGGAGCACCCATTCCCTCCTATCCAGGGTGAAGCTGCCCCAAGGCCTCCTGGCAGGAGAGAGGGATTTCTGTGTGCTTTTGATTTTGTTTCTACATCTTTCAAATATTTTTAGTGCTCATAAAAGTGAGAAACTGGGAGACCCAGCTGGGACCAGTACTGTACAACCCTCACCCAAGGCAACTAAGACCTGCCCACTGCCAGGCCTAGTCCCACATCTCTTAAGCAGAAAGGCAAATGTTCTTTCTCCCCCAGCATCATCCCAGTGATTTTTTGGGGAAACCTTGCAGCTCTTATGGGTGCTGGACGTGATGAGTAAAATTCTGTGGTGGAGCAAGCTCACACCAGCCTGGAGTTTCCAACAGGACATTTAAGCACCTTGGTATTCTTGACTGGGGCATGGTGAAACGTGCGCTGTGTGTCCTACCACACAGTTGGGTATCTTGTAGGGTGGATGCAATGGTGGTCTAAGGCATCACAGGAAGTGCTCTGCCAGCACTGCTGCAGACAGGTGCTGGCACAGCCCCATCAGCCTTCCCAGTGTTATCCTGGCCCTCAGGAGGAGCCTGAAGAGAAGTTGGTCCCTTAACGGGCTCTCACGGCATGGACAGCCAGTGGAGCATGCCAGCCCTGATGGGACTGCAGTGACAAAGTGCTGATCTGCGGGTTGATAAGGAGGGGCAGCGCCAGGCATGCAACAAAGTGAGCCTATCAGGCCAGCAGAAAAACCATTAGCCTTTGTTCCTGGCCTCCACACCTGGGGAGAGGGGTTGGGGACAGCAGGAGGGGCAGAACTGCTGCCTCTTGGGGCTGCACAAGGGCTTTGCAAGCTGCTTTTCTGGACACCCTGCCATTTCAGTGATGCCATAGATTAGAAAAGCTCTGTAGTTACTCTTTTGCTACCATAATCACAGAGCATAGCTGCTGGTGGATACAGTACCTTAGCAAGTTCCCTTTTGTTTTAAAATGCTCCTCTGTGCTGCCTTTTTTGAGGTGTTTAAGGGCTGCTCTAGGGCAGGGTGGAATACTGGTCTTACCACATAGTTGGCACGAGAACATGCAACTGTCAACAGTGCTCCAGCAATTAGAGCTCAAGTATTGTTTGGGGATTTCAGCTTCTTTCTAGCTGGAGATCTTTTGTTTCCTGGTGTGTACAGCTGAGACTGCCCTGCAGAAACCCTGTGTAATGGGAGACCCAAAAACATACCCTGAGCAGCATCGCTCGAGGGAGCGCTCATCCTTCAGATAACAGCAACATCCACTTGCTTTAGGTGTCCCCAAAAAGTGACCCCAGTCACACAGAGCTCTGCTCATGCAGGGTAAGGGCTAAGGCAGATGGGCTTCTCTCTTTTTCCCAGCGCTGTCTCTATCCTGCTGCCTGCACGGGGTTCAAATGAGGTTGGGGAATGATTTTGTGTGGCCGTCAGTCTCTTCAAGACCATCCACAGCATTTTTCTGCCATCTGTCATTTTGAGAAGAAAGCACACAAGAAAAAATAATAAACTCAAATTATTGCCTAATCAACACCAAAATCAGCGCTGCTTGCTCAGCCTGCGGGCCACAATTAGATGCCATCAGCAAATTTGGGCAGCTTGCCTGGGCTGCAGTCTTTCATCTCTTGAAGACTGACAAGCAACCCAGGGATCTGCAGGCAGAGGAAGGAGCTGGGATCCATTTGAAGGACTTGCCCGGCTCTTTGGGGAAAGAGAACATAATTCAAAACAGTAGGAAAAACGGAGTTTTGTGTTTATGTTTGTTAATTAAAGGAAACCTCATACCAGAGGAGGGGGCGTTCAGGCCTCCAGCACCATCTCACAGTATTGCCCTGGTTATGCAGCCCCGGCTCCGTTTGCCTTGCCAGGAGGATGCTCTGGGTAAATAGCTTTGGGAAATTATGGAACATGTGTCACTTGAACATCCTTACAGCTCTGTGGCAGCCTTGGCGGGGCCGTCGCGTGTCTGTGCACTCAATGCAGGATCTTGGTACCTGGTTTGAAGCACACACCTTCCTCTTCCTCCAGTTCTGCAGCACCGTTGCTTTTCCAAAAGCCAAGAGCAGGAGGAAAGGGCACCCTGCCTTCACCCTCAGTGCCAGCAGGGGAAGGGTGCTCGCAGGACTGGAGGGGGGTGAGGGGAGCACCCAGAGCCCGGGGGGAGGGGACAGCAGGGATCAGGGTGCTCCTGCCAGGGGCTGGGAAGGGGTGTGGGACTGGGCAGAGCAGGGGACTGGGCAGAGCAGGGGGCTGGACACGCTGCCTCCACTCCCCACTCGCACTGGCCTCCACATCTTCTCGTCCCCGTGGAGGCAGGGCTCAGAGGTGCTCGGAGCAGCTCAGAGGAAAGGTGCTGAAGTCTGTCCCTCCTCCCAGGGAGGAAGGTGGGTTTAGAGAAACAACCCTGCTGAAGCTCCAGTGCTCTGAAATGTGATCCTGCCAGAGGCACCTCCCTGGGCCCCACCTCGCCCTCTCCGACCTATATATGTGACCGGCCTTGGGCGGGCGCGGGGGACGTGGGCTCGCACGGTCCCCCGGAATCCCTGTGGATGGAGAGGCCGAGGCACCAAGGCATGGCAAAGAACACCTACATGCGCTGGCGGCTCCCGCTCGTGTGCCTCCTCTGGGAGGTGGCCATGATCGTCCTCTTTGGGGTCTTCGTGCACTTCGGTGCCGAAGCTGATGCACACTGGGAGGAAGAGAAGCGAGAGATGAACCTGACCAGTGACATAGAGAATGATTTCTACTTCCGATACCCCTGTGAGTATTCTGGGAGCCTAATCCTTGTGCTGGCTGGTCCCCATCCCATCCCATCCCATCCCATCCCATCCCATCCATCCTGTCCTGTGGCAGAGCCTGTCATAGGCGCTGTCTTCACCGATGGCTGGAAAGTCACGCTCTTGCCTTGAGGCTGGTTTGGGGTTCACCAAAGAGCAAGAGAAAAGCCTCATGGCCCTCCAGTGCCTTGGGGCTCTGTCAGCAGGGTATCGTGATGTCTTTTTTCCAGGAATAGGGCTGACGTGTTCCCAGCACTCTGAAAGTTTCAGCTTGCTGCCCCCTCCCTCAGCTCTGGATCAGAGCAAGCCTTTCTGTGCACACAGAGGAACAGCTGTCGAGATCCTGTGACATCTTCCTCCTCTTCCTCCGTCCACCCCCTCACTTGTGAATTACCCTTTAGCTACTGGCATTTCAATGCCAGAGTCCTCCTAAGCTGCCAGGATCCCAGGGTTCTTGGGTCTCTACGTTGTAGTGACACAGAAATTATTAAGAAGGTTAAAGCCCTTCTGGCCAGGCAGTGCCTTTGGGTGGCTTTGATCTCCAAGGCTGGTCATCTTTGTGAGCCCTTCAGAACAGGCTGCTTCTGTAGGCAATTGTTTCCAAGGAAGCAACAGGCCTGAGTCATGCATCTATTTAGAACATTTCCATTAAAAACACCTGCTAAATCAAAGGAGCTATAGCAACCTGTGGCTGCTGAGGATTAGCTAGTTCAGAAAAGGATTGGCTTACAGAAACCTGCTGCTCAGTCAGCCTCCAGGTTCATGTACGGTCGTGGCTGCCCTAGGCTCTCCCTGGACATCTGCCCCTGGGACCAGCCCCACGCAGGTTGGTGTGAAACAGAAGCAGTGCCTGAGGGCTGCTCTTGTCACTGGTGTGCTGGGAGGACATCAGGAGTCCAAGAAAGAGCGTGTAGGAGCTAAGGAAGTGACATCTCTTCTGTCCTCATATCCCACTCCTGCTCTGCAGTGCCAAATATTCCCCCTCAAATGGCTGCATGGATTCAACACAACTAAGTCAATCTAAGGGCAACTGCTCAGTTTAGCTTTGAATTACGTTTGTTTCAGATCTGAGGAAGAGTTCACATGCCCAAAAGCGCAGCTTTTCTTTCTCCCTTATCTAATCAGAAATATTCTCTCTCTGCTAAGACGGACAAACATGACAAGGTGGCCAAGCCCTGGAATTTTAATCCTTGTGTCCATCCAGTGCTGCTCAGAATAATGTGGTGGCTGAACACCCAAAGATCTCTTGGACCCACATATCTTCGATCACTGCTGTCCACAGGACCTGTCTGCAATGGCAGAGGGATAGGAGTGACAAACTGACAGGTCCTTCAAGCCAGAGATGATTGGGAAGGCGGGCAGAGGGAAGTTGTCCTGGTTTCAGGAAGCCAGTGCGTGGTTGTGTCAGTGGTGCCCATTGCCAGGTCCAGTCAGTGTGACAATTCCTTCTCATTTTGGATTGCACATGGATATTCCATAATGGGTAACTCATCTGCTCTCTAGGGAAAAAGAAATTCGATTTTTCATCCCGGGTAGCATTCCCAAAGCCCAAACACTTCCTCTTGGTAGTTATGGCAATTGTCCTCCCACAAAAGTGGGCTTACAAAACCTTTAGGGCACGGCAATGCCTGTTCTGCCTCTCAGTGATAACAGTGTTATTTTTACTAAGGGAAAACAAAGGCAAGGGTTAGAAAAATGTTTTAGTCTGGGTGCGGTTTGAAGAAAGATCTGCTCTTCCTCCTGAGTTCGTACAGGGTCTAACACACAGTGGGATCCTCTGGGTTTCTGGAAGGCACACAGTCCACAGCTTTAAGTCTGACGTGTGTATTTCTGCTTTTAGGAAGAAAGAATGAATATGTAATGCAAATGGCAGTGGATAATTCTAGCAGTATATTGTGCTGCTTACACTGGAAAAGAGAGAGGGGAAATAAATACAGCTGCAGAGAGAAAGTCTATGGGATTGTGTGGAAAAACCACAGTAAGGAAGGCTGCTTCTTAGGACATGTGGAGAAGTGCTTTTGAAGTGACCTCTGCTGAACAGTGCCAGCTGCAGATCTCGCCTCCTTCCTTTTTTCAGAGTGATTTCATAGGCATGGGAGGCATTTTTTAAGAGCAAGCAGATGAGCATGGCACTACATGGCTTAAGCCTGTCCAAATGCTCATCTTAAACAAGTTGCAAGGTCTTCTAAAGCACAAAAGGATGAAAGTCATGGCTTCTGCAGAGCTGCACTTCATGCAAGTCTTCACCAGCCCTCAGTGGAAGTAGCAGACACAAGCTCTGTGGAAATGGACCAGGGGCTGATGGATTTCAGCACAGGTTCGGGGTAGAGCGGACTTGCAGTCACTGAATTTCCTTTGCCCTGAGCTTACACCCTCTCTGAGGTGCACAGATGTTGCTGGATATAGTGAATACAATGATTTGTGCACTGCAAAATGCAGAACTTTCTGGTTTAGCTCCATCAATGCTGTGTTTATCTGTCCTACAGCATGGGTTTGCTGGTGGGAGCCTCCCAGGGGGGATCCCAGCCTTGGGCCTCCTGTTCTTTCCATGGGCTGAGTGGCCTGCAGTGTGAGGGTTTGCATGGTTCAATTTGTAAGTATGCAAGCGTTTCAGCTCACTTAATTGCAAAGCAATGCTTATCTGATAGAAACGTGCAGCATTAAAAAGTACAGTGGGTTTACTGCACCAAGAAGGTCTTTCAAGAGGCTCACACAGATCTGGTTTCCCCCGGGGAAGGGCATCTGAGGGGCTCGAGTGAGCAGGTCTGACCATTAGTGGGAAGAACTGGGTCTCTCTGGTTTAAGCACTAAAAATCTCACAAAGTGGGTTTCTGGTTTCAAGGGTATTTTGCTGCTGATTTCCAAAGCATTTAAAAATGTATTTGTAAACATTCCTTGTTCTTGTGCTCTCCTTGCTCTGAGCCGTCACCAGGACCCTGCAATGAATGGACCTACCCAAAATGACCACTTACGTGTTTTAACAAAACTTTACTGTTCATTTCACATGATATTTTTTGAGTTTTTTACAAAAGGGGAATAAACAATCTGAACAGAAAAATGTCTTCCTCTGTACACTCCATTACTCTCAGGTCTTCTTTTGCACACAGCTTTTAGTAAACATTTACTTTAAAGGCTGAGCCTTTTACCCAAAAGCCAGTTTCCAAAAGCTGAGCCCTTTTCAGACTTAGAAATGTGGGGACATGAGGCAAACACACATTTCTGCTTGAATTTCCCCCGTACTGCTTCTGATGTAATTAGTTTCTATTCAACACCAAATGCACGTGGCACTTTCAGCCCTGCTGTCCTCACAGAGCTAACAGTCCCTTCCCTCTGCACAGCCTTCCAGGACGTCCATGTGATGATCTTTGTGGGCTTTGGCTTCCTCATGACCTTCCTCAAGCGCTATGGATTCGGAGCTGTGGGTTTCAATTTCCTCCTTGCTGCCTTTGGGATCCAGTGGGCTCTCCTGATGCAAGGCTGGTTCCACTCTTTCAAGAACGGGAAGATCCTCATTGGAGTGGAGAAGTAAGGAGGAGTTGGGCTCCGGGATGGCACCTCTTGCCTGGCCAGTGGCAGAGCTGGAATGAGAGTCAAGCAGCTGGCAACACCTGTCCCTCACTTACATCAAATCAGTCTCTAAACTGTTGTTTTCCCTCCACATACGTCCACTTGCTTTCCACCTGTCAGTCCAAAGGTACCTGCCATTGTGGTGGTACTGCTCAAAGGGAGATTTGAGATGAGTGTCACCCCTTAGTGCCAAGCCAAGCACCACGGATGTCAGTGCTGAGAGCACGTATCATCCGCGTTATCTAAATAATGTGGGTGTGTGAGGATGGGAGGAAGGTCAGTGGGAAATCCGGGGATGTCTCCTAATCACCTCTTTGTCTTCAGGTGGGATCTCTAGAGCAGGGTGAAGGTGAGAGTGATTCACAGAGGAGTATTTCCTTATTGAACCGCCATTTTCCTTCCCCTTTTCCAGCCTGATCAATGCTGATTTCTGCGTGGGGTCCGTATGCATCGCCTTTGGGGCAATCCTGGGCAAAACCAGCCCCATCCAGCTCCTTGTCATGACTTTGTTTCAAGTCACGCTCTTTTCAGTGAACGAGTACATTCTCCTCAACCTTCTTCATGTAAGGCTTTAGGTAGTACCTGCTTCGTTCTGCTCCTTCCTCTCTGCACCTCTCCAAACTGTCTCCCTTTGCTATGGCTCCACCAAGCCACTGCCTTCATAAGCATTTAAAATGCAAGAATTCAGGCAGCAAAAGTAGACAGATTATGAAGGAGAGGGGCAGTGGGTTGTACTTCCCTGAGAAGGGAGATCTTCTGGGGTTTTACACGTAAGCTTGGCAATTCAGGAGCACTGGGTCCCTCTGTCAAGTGCGCAGACAAGCTGGGCACGATGCAAATCGGGCCTCAGCTCCAGAATGAGTGGCGATTGCAGAAGCAAACCTCTGTTTTCCCATGGCTGCAGGTAAAGGATGCGGGTGGCTCCATGACCATTCACACCTTCGGAGCCTACTTCGGCCTCACAGTCACACGGATCCTGTACAGACCCAACCTGGAGCAGAGTAAGGACAAGCAGGGCTCCGTGTACCACTCCGACCTCTTTGCTATGATCGGTGAGTCAGCCCTCATCTCGGGGGTGCTGCTACGTGGGGACCACTCAGCTGCACAGGGTGGTTCCTCCTGTGTCTCTGGGAAAAATTGAACCCAGGATATGGAGTTGAGGAGCTCTGCATCCCAGAGGGCTTTCACCTTTCAGAGTTACTCAGCTCCCTTCATCAGTGCCTGGTCTGAGATGATGCCTGGGAAGACAAGGATGTATTTTGGTTCCCTTTTTCAGCCAGCTTTTCCTGATGCTGGTCTCATCATGCGGGGTGCGGCTCGGGGGAAGGAGGACTATGGGATGTAATTTCCCCCTGTGCAAAAGTATCTTCTTTAGAGGTTTTTTTTCAGTCCCTGTGTTCTCTCTTTTCCCTTTCTCCTCCTCATCCCATCTGCCCCATCCCACCACCAGGTACCCTGTACCTGTGGATGTACTGGCCCAGTTTTAACTCAGCCATTTCTGATCATGGGGATGCCCAGCACCGCTCTGCCATTAACACGTACTGCTCGCTGGCCGCCTGTGTCCTCACCACAATGGCCTTCTCCAGCATGCTGCAAAAGAAGGGCAAGCTTGACATGGTAAGATGGGAGCAGAGCATTCTGCACTGCCCAGGGGACATGTAATGAGGTTGATCAAGGGTCCAGGAAACAATTGGCACTTGTGCTATGCTGAACAGATGCAGGGTTTCAGGGCATGATGGTGAAACCAGCATCCAGGCAGAAGCTCTGAAATAAGAAAGTGGGAATGAGTCCTGCGGGGCTTGAGGTGTGGGGTGATGCCCTATCTGTGGTGGACCCAAGTCACAGCAGGGACTAGACTTCCTCTGCTGGGCGTGTTTGGCAGCGCTCCCCAGCAAACCAGGCCTGCGCAGCAGCTCGTGAGCAATCGGGGGGCTGACTTGTACGTGTTAGATGTGTGGGTGACATGTCTCTGTGACAGGAGAGCTTGCATGACACACGGGTGAGACAATTTCCATCTCATCACAACTCCCCACCCATATCTGTGGATGCAAAGAACGTGTGTGGTACGGGGAGTGGGAGTCTATGTGCACCTGTGCTACAGACAGAAGCCGCCTGTTCTTTTCTTGTTTTTCACCACCAAGCAGGAAAATGGGCCCTGATATTTCCTCTGGAAACATTTTCAGAGCTGATTCTCCCACTTTGCCATTTGCACCATCCCTGAGCAATTACAATCTTCCTGAGATGCCAAGGCAGGGCGGTTGCTTCTGCAGGTCCACATCCAGAACGCCACACTGGCCGGCGGCGTGGCCGTGGGCACCAGCGCCGAGATGATGCTGACTCCATACGGCTCCCTCATTGTCGGGTCCATCTCTGGCATCGTGTCCACGGTGGGGTATGTCTACTTCACGGTGAGTGCTGCTCGAGGGGTCTGCAGCCCTGGTCCTGCTGAGGAGACCAGACATGGATTCACTTCCCTTTGATGGTTCCTGCTTTCCAGAATCCCTTATGAGATGCACTTCTGACTCCTTTTGCTGCCCCAAAGTGCTCAGGAAGTTTCATACTCCCAACAGGAGTGTGTTTGGAGGATTTGTTGTTGTTTTACCTTGAGCTTGGTTCACATCTTTGTCTACAAGCCCTTAGCTCTTTATTGGCACACAATATCACTCCTCTTTCTCTGCTTATCCCAGTCCTCCATGGAAGGGACTAATCCTTTCCCGGGCCACGCTCAACTCCCTCATCTGTCTCTACTTCCCTTCCCCTCAGCCTTTTTTGGAGTCTAGGTTGCACATTCAGGACACATGTGGCATCCACAACCTCCATGCCATGCCAGGCCTTATTGGGGGCATTGTGGGGGCCATCACAGCAGCTGCAGCCACGGAAGATGTATATGGAAAGGAAGGGTAAGATGGCTTGAAAATCTTCCCTGAGAACAGATTTTACCTGAAACTCTGTGGGCTGGGAGCAGGGAGCAATTAAGAACTTTTGTTAATAGTTCAGAGTTGCCCAGAGTTGTCCCTCAAAAACGTGGGGCGCACTGACTGTGTTGGGCTTACAGAATTGTAGTCCATCTTACATAGCAGCATCTTATGCAGCTGATTCCTGGTGGCCTCATAAAGTGAGCCACAGTCCTGCTGTTTGGCATTATTCTGGGCCACAATGGGTAGGGAAGTGCTTCTCCCTCCCCCCTGCATTGTTTTGCGGGGTCAGGTAAGGCTAAAAGTCTGAATTACAAAGCGAATGTTTATATTTTGGGCTTCTCCTTGGTAAAGCTTTGCCAGGGCCAGAGAAGGAAGTGAGCAGTGTTTTGGTCATTGCAAAACTCTCCTGATCGATTGTAGAAGAGAGATGGGGCTAGGAAAGAGTTCCCAGGAGAGCAGGGCAACATGGTTCCTCTGGAGCCAGGGAATATCTCCTGCCAGGGGCTGTTGTCACCATTTCTGCCCTCGGCAGGTTCATCAAGGCGTTTGACTTCACCGGCGCGTACCAGACGCGGACACCCAGCATCCAGGGAGGGTTCCAGGCGGCCGGCATTGTGGTGTCTCTGCTGATGGCATTTGCTGGGGGTGCCATTGTGGGTAAGCCGGAGGGGAGCGCGGAGCGGGGAGGGCTGAGCCAGCCTGCAGCTGAAACAGAGGCATCAGTCTGCTCTTTCTCCATGGCCGGGGCGATCATCCTGGGGGAACGGCACCGAGCAGCGTTTGCCCCCTTGGGTGGACCACCCTCATGCCGCCTGCATCCCTCACGGCCCCCTGCCCACCGCCCTGCCCTCCTCCTTCCAGGGGGCATCCTGAAGCTGCCCATCTGGGGGGACGCCGCGGCCGAGAACTGCTTCGAGGACGACGTGTACTGGGAGGTGAGGGGGGCGCGGGGCGGGAGCGGGGCGGGGGGCACGAGATGGCGCTGTCGGCCCGCGGCCCGGCCCGGGGGGCTCAGGGGGCTCTGCCGCAGGTGCCGGAGGACGAGGAGAGCGACGCGTACCACATGCACAACCCCGACAAGCCCGCCTCGCCCTGAGCCGCGCCCCGCCGCCCGCCCGCCTCCCCCGCCGCAGGAGCTCGCCCCGCTGCCGGGGCCGAAGGATCGCCTTCTCCCCGTGACGACGAGGGCTCTGCCCTGCTCTGCCGCGTTCGTAACGAGCTGCTGTGGATATAATAAAGACGTGTTCTTCTTTCCAGGGGTGTGCTGCTTTGTGTCAGCGGCCGAGCGGGATGGGATGTCGCCCAGAGCCGTCTCTCCCGCCGGCTGTCGGGAGAGCTCTTGGCTGCCCGGGACAAAGTGGAAGCGCTGGGACACTCCTGGTGCCTCGGGGACAAAGTGGAGGCATGAACGGTGGCAATAGAGGCTGGGTGTGTTAGTTAGATACTGTACTGGACAGTGCAGGCTGGGGAGACGCTTGGTTTGGGAGCTGGCACCTTGAGATGACAATTGAGAAGGTGATGAGCCCCTATGGGAAGCACGGGCCAGGCTGGTTCTTTTTGAGGAGGGGATGCTGGGGTGCAGCAGCTGTCCCTGCACTCATCGTGCCATCCACAGTGGGGTGAGGGCCAGCTGTGAGTCCAGCTACACTCCTACATGATGGCCTCTGCCATCGCCTTCCCTTGAACTGCCCTACTGAGACCTCCATCAGCTCCCTGGGAACCTTGTTAGGATGTACAGCACAGACTGACAGGATCCTTTCCTCTTTTTTGGATTCAGCCATTTCTACCAGTGTTATCAGATGGCTCCTTCCACTTACTGGTGCTATTCTGATGGGAAGAGGACAGTCCCTTTCTCTTAGCTGGACCATCAGGCTTCAGACGGAGTTGGAGGAAACAGGGATGAAAACCAGGCCTAAAATCCTACATGTTTTCCAGGGTGATATAATGTGAGGAGCAGGAAAGGAAAAGAGAGGGGGGGGGAAGGAGGTAGGAGGGCTGATAGGTCTCTTCACTGCATCTAGCTGTAATTCTTACACCTGAGGGGGGGAGTCAAAAGTAGCTATTCACATCCCCTTGGGATATGACACCCTCATTTTCCATGCTGAGTAAAGACAAAAACCCTTTACAACATGTTTCTGGAATTTGTCAGCGGCTGCCAGCAGCAGCATGTTAATTAAATGTCGGCAAAGATGGAAGCAAGAGGCTCTGCTCTAATTGGACACTTTGCTTGGTGGAGCTGAAAAACATTGTGACAGAGGAGGAGGTGCCGAAACACTGTGTTCCCCTGCCATGGCGCGGGGATGGGGACAGCCAGGCACGGGAGACGCTCTCTCCTGTACACGCGTTGCCTCCATTTGGCCTGAAACAACCTCACCATTGAAAAAAGAAGAGTAATAAAAGATCTAAAATCCTCCATAGGATTGGTCTCGAGCATGGCAGCAGTGTGTGATGCAGGGAAAGGGCTGGTTGGCTAAGGAGAAATTCAGAAATATCGTAGCTGGGCCATCAGGAGCTCCAGCCCTCTTGCCAGCAAGTGGTATATTGTGTATTTATTTTATGATGGCAAAGGCAGGACTGACAGGGGTTAGAAATGGTCTCTGGAGAATGATCCCTGCAGAGGCTGAAGCATATGTTGAGCTGCATCTTTTCTCCAGAATAGGGATGGGAAAATGTAGGGCAGTTTTCCCTGTGCAGGGATCTCCTGAAGGAAGGAGATCTCCTCCCAGCTTCTCTGCACTGGGAAAGGGATGTAACAGCCATTTTCTGCTCACAGCTTCATTCAGAGAGTGCATCAGAAACCACCACAGGGATGTTTACTGACAGGCACCGTAGACAATGTCATTTCAAAAAGGGAGTTCTAAACTCTTCCCCCCAAGTCTGCAAAATCTCAAAGCAGCAGCAGACCTTTTGGGCACTGCATTTCCTACTGTGTCACCAGACTGGTGTCCCTCCATCCCACACCATTTGAGTTCTGTCTGTGTCCCAGATAATCTGTGTGTCCAACCTTCATGACCTCTGATCTTCCTCCCAGCTGCTTGCAAGGGGCTGTGGGGTTCAGTAATGGCAAAAACTGGGTGACCCTTACTGCTTCTGCGAGGTGGCCAGCCCACATCTCTTGTGGGACGGGTCTGTGAGCCCTGGGAGATGTTCCCATGTGCATGTGCTGGAAGAAGAAGCCCTGACTCAGTTCCCTGTCCCTCCGGGCTCTGCTTCCTCCTCATGGGAAGACACCTAAATTGCCCAGGCTGCTGGGCAGTGAAGCGTTTTATTGCCCATGGTCTTGCGGGGCTCAGTCTGGTCTCAGTACCTAAATCACTCTCTGGGGCTGGCTGTGCAGTTTTAATTCCCTGGCAAACAATGCTGGGATCGGGCTGGCGCGTTTGAAGTGCAGTTGCCGCCCCAGCAGTGGACGGAGGGTTTCTCAACAGGGGAGCGTGGAGAGCAGAGGATTGGGCTGCTCTGGCAGGCGGGAGAACGTGTGAGAAAGGGGCTGTAGATACTCGTGGGGATTAGGTGGTACAAATTGGCTGGGAAGCACCGGAGGCATTGACCAAAGTTGTCCTGGGGCAGGTTCCCATGGGGGGGGGGGCGCCCGCTGAAACAACCTGCCTTCAAGGAGGCTGGAAGGCCCAGCCTGGCTGCTAATCCCCTGGGATCTGTGTGGCACGGAGCAGAAAAGAGGTTAAAAAAAAGAGAAAATCTCATGTAAAGGTGGTGGTTTCCCCAAGGGGATGATGTTAGAGAGAGCAGGGAGGAGGTGGGGGGGGAACAGCGTAGTTTAATCCCTCTTTTAATAGGCAGGTGGTGGGCTTTGCTCGCACTCCTGCTTCTGTAAGCTGCTGCAGAGATTTTGGCAGAAGGCCTTTGCTCACCTCTGCTGTCCCTCATTCTTGGTGGAGA
Source organism: Corvus kubaryi (assembly GCF_017639235.1). Classification (NCBI taxonomy): domain Eukaryota; kingdom Metazoa; phylum Chordata; class Aves; order Passeriformes; family Corvidae; genus Corvus; species Corvus kubaryi. The sequence goes on along the minus strand of NW_024581862.1, from coordinate 9,313 downwards.
GGGGCCCCATCTGTGGATCTGCCCGAGACAAGGGGGGTTGCCTGCTTACTGCATCCATGCCCATGTGTGTGTTGGTGTGCATGAGTGCAGCTACATGGTGCCAACCCCAGATTTGGGCTGAAATGGACACATTGCACACCCCAGCCCCTGGCCGCTGCATATCTGCCGCTGGCAGAGTGCCCATGTGTACAAAGCCGCCTGTTCCCACAGCCGTGCCTCAGCCTTCTTGACCTCGCACAACTGGCACGCTGAAAACCACGCTGTGGGTGCTGCTGGTGATGCTCACACGGTGTTGGCCGTGGTGCCACTGTGCACATCCTCCCACCTTGGCCACGCACATCCACCTACCTTTGGGCCGGAGCGAGCGCGTGCGTGTCCGGCCCGGCGTGTCCACGCCTGCGTGAGCACCGCTCCGGCCCCTTCTGAAGGAGCGCTGTAAATTGTAATCAGATTAGGGCAGCCGGTCGCTTAGGGCCCTTGAAAAGGGCATACGTCCCCTCATCAGTACCTAGCATTGAGTCGCACAAAGGGTCTAAGTAACTCGGCAGGGGTCGGGCCCTCTGGAGCGCAGGGGAGGGGGCTCGCCTTTCTTTTCTCTCTGTCCCTTGTAATTATGTCAATTTGCTAGCCAAATTGTTTGCTTGAGTGGACAGTGGGGGCTTGCCCCCCTTCACACCTCCCCCCCACCCCTAACCCCATTCATGTGCTAATGTGGGAAGGAGCATGGCCTCCTGACTTCGGGAGGTGGCCGTCAAGGAGCAAAGCACAGGGGTGCATGGGCCAGGAGTCCCCCGTTTAGGTGCCCATGGTGGATGGCTTGGCCTTGCAGCCCTGATGAACGGGGCACTCCTGTTTACTTTAGCCCATGGCAGGCTGTGCAATGGCCAACCTGCCCCAGACAGCCCTGGTTTTCTCTGGCCACCCCTCACCTGCACCACATGCCACGGCATCCCCAGGGCCAGGAGCCATGCCCTCCTCACAGTGGTTTTCCCGGCACACCTCCCCACCCGTGCACCTCCCAGCATTTGCATATATTCTGCCCGCAAATCCTTGTCAAGGGGACCCTCTTTATTGCCTGTATAGATCACAGGGTGTTAGTTAAGGGGCTTCTTTGTATTGCCTCAGACAGCTGGGGTCATCAAAAGTCCTGTGGTGGGAAGGAGAGACAGGAGGAGGGGGGAAGCTCTGACAATACAGACTGAAGGATTAAAGGAGCATATAAAGTTCCTATTGAGTGAGACAAGAGGCTGTTCACTCCCAAGATTGACAGCAACCAGGAGGCGATTCCCAACACAATGTCCAATTAATTCTCTACCCTCTTCACTGCCGTCTCCTCCTCCCTCCTCTCCTGGGCTGGGCATGAGCAGGGAAGGGCTGAAGCTAAGATCCTCGAGAAGGTTAATTAATTATTCCTGACTAAGAGGAGCTTGCCAAGGTGCAGGCCAGTCCCCAGGCTTGCTGGTCATCCATCCCCCTCCCACAGGCTACCATCAGTTTGGGCCACTTCAGGGTAGTTTTCCTCTCTATCACAGAGCTGTCCCACCAAAGGTCCATCATCATGGCATGTACTGGACAATAACCCGGGCTACTGCTGAGCCCAGAAGAGGCAGATTTAGGGCTAAAGCCAAGCTGACAGTGGAATGCAGCAGGACAAGGCAGCAGCAGGAAAGCTGGGGAGCAGGGCAAGGTGCATGGCCAAGATGTACGGGCGTGCAGAGCATCTGGGGAGAGACAGAGCAGTGTGTGCCAGGCCTGGGGATCAGATTTTACCTGTGTGTCCAGTGGCAGTGGTTAAAGCAGCTCCACCTACCCTGGTTATGTAGGGAGAAGTGAGTTTCTGGCAGTGAGGATGCATTTCCACTGTTCCCTGGGCTGGCCACCCACACTGGCCCCAGTGCTGGGTATAGCAAGACTTGTAGGAGATATTGTAGGATACTGCATCTCTCTGATGTACCTTCATGTACAGGGGCAGAATCTGGGCCACCATGTGAAATTTCTGCAAAGCACTGAGTACACAAATTTTCTGACCTGTCTGTTCTGGTTTTTTCCTTACAAACATCTCAGCCCAGAGGGAGGAAAGCACCTTTCTCTGAGCTGGCCATCTTTTTCTGGTACTCTCTGCAGCGGGGAGGCTCCCAGACATGAGTGTCAAATGTCCTTCAACAGTGACAAACATTTTCAGACCACCTCATTTGGAAGAAAAAAAATGCAACCAGGACAGCCTGTTCTCACCACAGGGACATTTTGGCCAGCCCATCTTCTACTGCTCGGCACTGACCCCTTCCCCTCTGCTGCCCCTGCCCATGGCACTGAGGATGCCCCGGTCAGCACGGGGTGGGGGACCAGTGCTGCCCTCCCTGCACACCTCACGAGCAGGGGATGCCCTCAGGATGCCGGCATGGGGCTGCCAGTGGCCCGGCACCTCCTGCCCGCTCCCTCCCGCCGCACACGCTCCCAGTGAAGTTGTTTGAAAGTCTTCCGGCAGTTTTCATGGCCGGGAATAACAGATTAGCCATGATCTGATCAGCCCAGTATCTAAGCTGTATTCTCCCTGCTGACAAGTATTTGAAAGAGGGGAGGGGCCACTTTCAGCCCAACGATGAATCTTTCACCGACAAGAAAAGACCCTTTTTTCTCCCTGCCAGCCACGGGCTGCTCCATGCCCTGTTGCTAAGCGAGACCCGGGGCTGCTGCTTGCACGCGGCCGGCTCCAGCCGAGCCCTCGGGTTAGCAGGATCAGGATATTCACACCAGACATCTTGTATTTTAGGGAGGGTGTTTCTTTTCTTACCCACCTCTGGCTGGCAAATAACAGCTCGCCGGCGAGGCCCGGGGATGCCCCTGCTGAGGCAGCTTGCCCTGGGAGGAAAGGGAAAATGCAGAAGCCTTTGGAGGGCAGACTGGGGCATCGGGGTCAGGCACTCAGCCCTGAATGTCTGGGGTTTGCTACCACACATGGGGGTGTCCCTATCTGGGCTGTGGAAGGCCAGCCACCCCACAGCCCCCATGTCCTGGTGGGTTTGGGTCCAGCGGGAGCTTGGGGATGTCGCCTTGGAGGATGGTGCTTGTGTCCAACAAAAACCTGGCTCGGCCTCATGCAGGGGTGGCTCTGGGCATGGTAACGCAGGGGAACGTGTGACAGAGGAAACAGGAGGGTGATCTCCAGGTTTGGGATGCTTTTTTAGTCCCCGCAGCTTCTCTCTGCTCCAGAGCACCCTCTTACCCAGTCAGTACCAGCCGTGTGACCCTGAGAGAAAGAAGGGAAATCACTAAAACAAAGGCTTCCAGGCTATTTCTGGAGCTGCCAGCATGAGGTGCCCTCGCCTAAGACATGGTGCTCGCATCTCCCTCCTCTCCTGCAAGGCAGCAGTGCAGGCAGGACTGCAGGCTGCCAGGGCCTGGGCTGGCACCTTCGCAGAGCCCAGCCTGCCCTGCCCGCCCTCGCTCACAGGCAGAGTGCTGGGGGAGGAAGGAGGCTCTCCTTCGTTCAGGTACCCCTCCAGTGACTCTCTAGTGCTGCTGCCGAGCCTCCCTCGCCAGCCCTGAGCAAAGGCATCCCTGAGTGTTACTGATGCACGGCAGCTCAGGCTCTTTGTGAGCAGCCCTGTGCAGGAAATCTCCCTCTCCACTGCTGTAGGAAGCCTGGAGAAACCTGCTCACTCCTACCTCAGCCCGGGAAGTCTTGCTTGACCTCAGACTCCTGCAAGCCCTTGATCTCCTGATAGAGGTGACCAGGGTTCATTCCACTGACGTGCAGGACTGTGGAAGAGACAAGCAGAGAGGCTGTTTCCTTTTCCACGGGAAAGATAAACCGCTCTGGCACGGCATCACAAGCTGCTCCCTCTCCTCAGGCCATGCCCTGTGCCCAGCTGGTGCAAAAAAACCCAGGGAAAGATGCCAGAGGGGATGCAAAAGTTACTGCTGCTTTGAGCAGCACAGAAAGGAAAGAAACCCTGAGCCTCCTGGTTTGAAACACAGAACGCTGGATCCGTGGCTGTGATCCAGCCCCTTTCTGGATCTTTAGCAGCACAAAGCCGCTGAAAAGCTGTCCTCTCTGGCCCAGGGAGCTCTCCTCCAGTTTGTGGAGGGTCACTCACTGACTGAAGGGGCAGCACCAGTGCTGTCACAGCCACCTCCAGTGCCATGGGCAATGCGATGGGTTTCCCAGTGCCTAGAGGTTGTCCTAGGTCACACCAGAGGCATGATGACTTTCTCCAGTCTTCCTGGGAACAGAAGTACCTATGTTTGGCATTCTGGGGGCAGGTGGATTTTTGGTGCAGGTGCTCTTTCAGTTTGTGCTTGCCATGGGCAGCAATGGCTGCATGGGCTGTTTTCCATTCCTGGCAGAGGGCACCCACCCCAAATAAATCCCTCCTAGCCCGCAGTTTCTGAAGGACATGCTCAAATCTCTCTAGGCTTGAGCCAGCAAAGCACAGGCAAGGTCTGCTGACTTTTGAGGCTCTCACACAGTCCTACCTAAGTCTCCGTTATGCTTTTTTCCTGGCTGTTGGCCATTCTGGCATAGGCAAGCTCTCAGCTTTGGGACCTTAGCATTCCTCTGGTACTTCAGGCCAGATTTCTCACTCTTTTTGTGCATCTCTGCCAGCCATGAGTCATGTTCTCCACGGCACAGACAGGTCTCCTGCCTTGCTCTGCAGCCAGGAATCACCTGTGTGAATGAGCAGCAAGAGAGCTGGAGGGGGGCTGGAGCACAACTCCCTTCATCCTCTCCTGGGGCAGCTGAATGACTTTTGACATACATCTTAAAGCTTCCTGGCCCATTGCTTGGTTAAACCTGCAAATGGCCTCTGTTCCTCTTGGATAAACTCTCTGACTCATTGACTTCTTCATCTGCAGTACAATGACCCGATGCTCACACCACGGATATGAAGACCCATGTTTGACTGCCCCCGACTTCCACTGACCAGGTTTTCAGGAGCTCCATGTGCTACATACAGCAAGTCCACAGCATCAGAATTAACTGCTCCTGACTTTATTCCTTTTGTCTCGATTGTGTCTGCTGGCTTTGCTTCCAAGCCTTGGCTTTGCCTCGGATTGTGCTTGGCAGGTGCTGGGAGGTGCTCTGTGGATGAGAGCAGGAGCATCCCATATGGCTTCCCTTTTCTCTGGAGAATCCTGAACCACTAAATCCAATTTACTCTGTAACTCTGGGTAGTCTCTACATTGGAAATGCTCTATAGAACACTTATTTGGGGAGGATGTGGTCTGCAGAGAGATTTGACTGTCCTCCTGATGGTCTGATCATCTGCAGGAGAGCACAGGGGCTCTTCCATGACCAGGGCTGAGCAGCACCATGTCTTCCTGAGGAAGAAAGGAAAATTTGCCTTCAAGAACTAGCAGGTAAAACCTGATCTGAGAATTCATGTCCCAGTGCTGAAATAAACCATTGTGCAGCGAAGAATAGTACACAATGTAAGCACTCAGGAAAGAAGAAAATAATTTTATCCTGATTTCTAGTGTCTTCCTGACTTGTGAGCACCCTTCCATACTCACACATGTCAGCAGAACACCATGGAGATATATTTATATGAAAATCCGTTTGTCTCCACAGCTATCTATAGCATTTCTTTCCATGCCCTCAGCTCCTGTGGCTGTGGGCTCGCCTTGCCTGCTTGGTTCCAGCGCCTGGAACATCCCTGTGCAAAGGGATGGCATCAGCACCCCATGTCCAAAGGAAACCAAAATAAAGAGCCATCATGGGATCAGAATGGGAGCTTGGATGGTCTGGGAGCACATGGGGAGCCTCGAGCACCGCAGCATCCTTTTCTGGGGCGCTGCCAGCGGGGAAGGGGGTCCCCCCACGGGCCTCCCTGCAGACGAGGGCCCCCGCTCAGAAAGAAGAGGCGGCACATCAGTATGCGGGAGTGGTCGCTGCTCGCCAGTAAATTAGCATAAACCACTCTAGGAGGTAAATAGACATACAAGGCGCCAGTGTGTGCAGCGTGGGCTGCGGCTTTGTCTCAGCCCCACTATTGTCACGGCCCCTGCTGCACACTGACCGAGTGGGGCCGGTGTGGTGGGCTCTTACACTTTTGACTGCTGGATAAAAGGGGGGAACATAAAGAGAGGGGAGAACTTTTTTTTGGGTTTTTTTATAAGTCCAGACGAAGTTACAGACGTCTGTTAAACGTCAATTACAGCTGAATAAAGACGTCTGCTTGAGGCTTAGTTATGGCTCCTTTCAGCCACCGAGATTTTTCCAGGGCTGGTCCGGGATGCCTTCGGCAACCTAATTTGGAGATTGTAACTCTATAAACAGGCTCTGGCATTAATCAAGGCTGGTGAAAATGCAAATGATGGCATGAAGGGGGCTTGGGGACGGGACGGGGTCCTGCGCCTTGCAACTCAGGGCAGGGAGTAAAAAGGGGAAAGCGAAGGGGAGGAAGAAAGGGGCCATGCAGAGGAGTAGGAATCCATAAATAGAGAGCTTCGTGGGGTTTGCCGGCTTTCCTCATGGTGCTCTGAGAATCTGGTCCCATCAAGACCCATCTGTATCCCACTGCTTCCCACTGGTTAACCCTTGTGGTGCTCCTGGCCATACAAGCCTGGTTGCCTATGTTTTTCCCAGCAAGACCAAAGCCAAAACAGCAAAAAAACAGGTATTCAATGCTTTAAAATCCTGGAGGATCACTGGCTGTTTGGGAGCATCCAGACTGTATGAGAGAGGGTGTCAGGACAGTTTGGAGGCTGCAAGGAATGATTCCTTTTGGAAGGGCAGCTCATGCTCTGTGTGTCTCCCTGCTGCTTGGGTGGCTTGTTGATATTTCCATTTTGCCATGGGAAAAAGGCCTCTGAGCTCTAGCTGGGTGAGGGGGGAATGAAGCCCCTGGTCAGTGTTGCCCATGCCATTAAAAGACATGCTGGTGACCACAAAGACCAAAACACCCTTCAGACAAGACAAGGGCCTTCTTCCCTCTTGGATACGTCCATGTCAAGAGGCTGAGGGTGGAGGGGTGGAGCTCCCCTTGGCCTCATTGGCAATATTGTCTTGTGCCCTGGGACAGGTCAGTACCTGGTGGGGAGAGCCATGTCCTGTTGTATAGCCATGTCCTAGCCAGATATTGCAACCCAGAATATGAGGAATAAGCCTGAAAATCAGAGTGGCAGCAGTGCAGATGCTGAGGGCTCGCTGTCTGATGTGTGCTGTGGAGGAGGCTCACTGCTCACTCCCCCCAGACTATGGAGCATCCTTCCCATGCTCTGCCCTGGGGCTCAGCGCTGCGCTGGCCCAATGTGCCACGTGGTGACTGTGGATGGATGGTCCAGAGGAGCTCCAATCTCCCTCCTTTCCCCAGATCTTCTGGGTATCTTCTATTTTGGATACATTTGAGAGGAGAGGTGAGCATTTTAAAGGTAACGGTAGCACAGGAACCCCCTTTCCATTCTGCTCCCTTGGGAAAGCGTGTTCTCCTCTCATTTCCATTCTTTGGGGATCATTCTCTCCCCATCCTAACCCCTCTTCTTTTATTCTCTCTCACCTGCTCTCCCACATCTCATATGAGTATGCACTCCTGTCTCCTCTGTTTCCATATCAGAAAAATCAAACTGGCAGAGAGACACAGAAACTCCAGAGAGTCCCTTCTCTGCTTTCTTGGAGAAACTCTTGTCCATTTTCAACAGACCCAGAGTGCCAGGTTCTTCCTTGGCCCATGGGGATAGAAGTTGCGCTCCCATCCATCTCACGGACCTGCCATGGGGCTGGCTTGCAGGGTTGACAGAAAGGGGGATTTATTTCAGAGCACTGAAACAGAAATGAACATCCTAGGTCCTTCCCCTTTGGGTGATGATTAGGAAGGAGCCTGCCCCTCCTGGACTGTTAACCTGACACTGCTGGGGACTGAAACCGGATGTATTTTCCCCAGGTTTTTTTCCATCCACCCGTGGCTTCAAAGAAATGGGCTGAAAAACCAACAGCATGCTTCTGGAAAACTCCTGAAGGATACCCTCCAACCCAAGGAGAATCTACAGGGTGGATTCTGGCCAGAAGACATTCTTTTGATGATGGTTTATACACAGCAGAGCAGTTTTCCTGATGAAGCAGCCTGAGAAATCTGTAGTTGGTCCTGGGGAAGTGTGAATGAGATGCTGTGCCAAGGCTGTGGAAACCCCTTTCAGGGAAGTGGCACATGTTCATGGGTGTCTTTTTGCAGGATTTGGTTTTTTTGCAGCAGGATGTGGTTCAGAGGAAAGCCAAGGGAAGGACAGGAGGGTGCAGCCTCACAGAGCTGCGAAGGCTGGCTTAGGCAGAGATGCAGAGAAGCAGTACCTGAACAGGCATCCGGTTGCTCTGGGCTGGACTGGGAATGCTGGTTCTCCAAGGCCTCTGCCTGATGTTACTGTGCATTCACATCCTTTCCCCTTTCACCTGGGAAGAGGGGTACAGGCAGATTTTTGGGGAGCTGACAGCACTTCCAAGGAAAGGAAGGTCAGACCTTGCAGTGAAAAAGTGTCACTGAGCCCAGAAACCAAGAGACGACAGAAAAAGAAGGGGTGGAGGTGGAAAGGAGGAAGAAGATGAGAGGATGATAAAGGGGGATGTGAATCAGGGCACAGAGCCAGCCCGGCGGACAACGCCCAGGGCTTCCCGAAAAAAATGGAGGATGGGGTGGACCAGCGACAGCTGGAAGATTTAATTGCTCCTCTCCACAGACCTGTTCGGCTCCCTCCCTCTCAGATCTGCATTTCAATATGAGAGCAGCAGTAAGTGGGATGCCGCTGGAAGGGGTTAGAATGATTAATCATTTAAAAAGCAAGATCTTAATTACAGGGTGCAATTTTTGCTATTTAAGGAGTCCATTAGTTTCCAGAAAGGAAAAAAAAATATATATATATATATATATACTGCAGGTTATTCTCCTTTTGAAGAAAATGGGAGGGGGAGAAACCGGGGGGCCGCAGCACCCAGGCTGGCGTGGCCGCCCCTGCCTGGGCGAGGGCGTTGGTGTGCGAGGATGGCGAGGGGGAGGTGGTGTCATTTGTTCCCCGAGTGATATTTTTGAAGGGTGCTGGCTGCAAGCGTTCGCCGCACTCAACCACGCGTTGGCACAATCTGTGCCGGAGCAGGCAGACGGCTTGTGCTCAGCCTCCCCCGGCACGGCTCCTCCTCCGCCGGGAGCAACGGGAGCATTCGGCCGCTGTCAGCACCACTGACCCCTCGGCCAGAATAGCTCCCAAAGGATGTTTTGGGCGGTAATTGCCGTGATAACATCTTGTCTGCTGCGAGCCAGGCTGAGACCTCGGACGGCTCATCTTGCCCGCGGCTGGGGCAGCTCCGATCAGGCGGGGGGGGGGG
>NW_024581861.1:0-38644 GCF_017639235.1 Corvus kubaryi | reverse complement strand
TGGATGTGTGAAGCAGGGACCTCAGTGAAGTGCCTGGAGTCTTTTGAAAAAATGGTTTAGATGCACCAGACTCCCCAGCCTGTGTGTGGGAAGGAGAGCAGATTGTCTCAGTGATTGTGGAACTTTCACGGAGTGGAAAACTGCAGAAAGGCTCTGGCCTCACAGAAAGCTGAGATATTTCTGTACTCAGTGGGATGGTACATAACTCTGAACCTGGATCTTCAAGTTTCCTGGGAGTCCTTTTAGGTGTTCGAGGTAACGGATCTAACTGCACCTGAATTTCGTTTGTGAGGATTTGCCTTCGAGCACTACCTGGAGATGCTAATTTTAAGAGGTATCTCAAGGAACGTCTTGGAGTCTGAAGTTCTGTAAAACACCTTTCTTGGATGGCAGAGGGGGAAGAAGAAGCAGTTGGGTTTGAATCTGTTGGAGGTAATTTTGAGGCTTTAAGCACTGCAAACCCTTCACGTTTTGGTGTTTGCAAGCCAGACTGTTTGCAAGGAGGGGAAAGTGTTTGTGCTGCACAACAGGCCTCAGCAGTTACTTGCAGTAAGTGAACCCTCTTGCTCTCACTTAGCACAGATGGAGACTTGACCCTTTGTGAAGGATGAGAAAAGTACTTTCCCAAACATTTAGCTACAGTCTGCTTAGCTGCTGGACTTCTGCCAGCTGTCTTCTCCAGCTTCTGTGGCGTCCTGTGGGCAATGCGAGGCGATCTCCTTGGGAGCTTACTGGCAGAATTCAGTGGCTTCTGGGCAAATTTATGAGGTGTCTTCCTAGGAGTCTGCAGGGGAAAATTAAATTAAAGAATTTAATTTAATCATCTACTCATTTTCATATTTACTTCCCAAGATTTGAAAAACAAAAAACCCATTGGATTAGACTTAAAGAACACTACATTTAAGATGCATAGGTCTGACTAAACATTAATAGAAAACAAGGATGGGAAGAAAGAGGTAACTGTTTCTACCTGACATGAGGTGACCTCCTCTAAGTGTAAGGAATCTTTTCTTGTTCTCCTCCTTCCAGGTGAATGCTTCACTGCAGGACTACACATGTCAATGACTGCACCAAAGAAAAACCTCTTGGGAGTCTGGACAGGGGGGCTCTCTGAATGCTGGTTAAGGCCTATAATATGGAACAGTACAATTTAACTAATACAAAGTAACGTGCCACAGTTGTCTGAATCACATCAGATGTGTGGAAAAGTAGTGTAAAAAGCTCATATCCCTGGCATGTGCTTTTCTAGCCAAGTGTTAAAGCTTCATCAGAATTATTGTTATTTCCCATTATGAAATTAATATCCATCTGTAGAAAGAGTGCTCCAATGGTAAAAAAAGGTACAAAATACCTCAGCCTCTTATTCTATTTATAGCTTGTAGCTTTAGATAGTTCTGGTTCATGACTAAGGATTCTAATAAGTAGAATATAAAGAACTAAGTGTCACCATTTTTAGCTGATAATCCTACTGAGAAAGCCCGCAAAGAAGATCCCATCCGTCATTGCTTTATGCTGCCACAGAGTAGACTGAAAGTAAGCTATAGGATTTCTGTCCCATATTTTACAAGGATTTCACTGCATGTAAGGAATGCAGACTGACAATCAGTGGTATTCTGTTAGATGAGCCTGACTGGTTTGTTAAGTTGGCAGTGAATTCAAAATAGCTGCCTTACCATCCTCAAAATTCAGATTACCAATTAAAAAAAATAATTACTGAGGATGAATTTCTGTCTACAGAAGATATTACATGACAGCTCTTAGCTTCTTACAGTCTCTTGTAGAGCCAAATCAAATCAAACTCAGAGCTATCCATGCCAGCTTTTCAGATCAGCAGTATCAGTCTGCTCAAATCCCACTCAGTACCTTCTACATCCTGCAGTTTACAGCTCTCCTTTTCTTGTCTCTGGCAGAGGTGCTCTGAATTTTTTGAGCTGGGCTGTGTAGTGGAATAGAAAGCACCAGAGCAGGTCCTATTCAAAGACAGCTGTTTGATGCGTGGACTTCTTCTCAAACCTGCTTCTGCAAAGGCAAGGACATTGGAGATTGAGCCTTCTTTCTCCCTCAACAATGGGTACATCATCAGGAACAGTTCCCAACTGCAAGGAACATACTCTCAGAATAAACTTCTCTACAGATACCTATCTCACCCAGCAAGGCAAGCAGGTGAAGAAAAGGTTCAGCTTTCTTGAGAATTTGGAATATTTATGCATACCAATCTTCTTCTAAATTATGATGCCCCCTCCTCTAAGTCATGTTTACACTCATTCCTCTTTAGCAATTAAATGGAAAGGAATGCTAGAAAAGCCATGTTCAATGCAAGTTACATCCAGGTTAAAAGATGGGTTAATACTCTTGTCTCTTTCTGCTACCAATTTCATTTTCCTCCTTGCCCAGACATGCTGGCTTTTTCTTCCCTTCTGGGGATAAGGAACAGCAGTAGCCAACATAAGAGACGCTCCCCAGAGCCAAGTGGCTGTCTGTTACAGCAGAAATCAGAGCAGGGTCACAGCACAACATGGTGAAGTTACATTAAAAATAAGCATGTGCTGGTTTGACAGTAATTATAGCAGCTCGGAATCTTGTTCACCCTTCAAGTCCTTCATGTTTTTTCATTTAACAGACTTACTATCTACCTCTCTTTCTTAACCTCTACTGTACAGAGCTGTTAAAGCAATGAGCAGCAAGTGGTTCTTTCAGAGGCAGCTGTGCTCCACCAACAGAACAGTACAACACTTTTGGGCTGACTTCTCATAAATTAACTAAATCAAAGCACACTCGTCTTACGAGCTATGACACAGCCAAACCACCTTTAATGAAAAATCAGTGCTTACCATATATGGCCTTCTCTGGAGATTCTTCTACAACACCAGTGTCACAACCTGGATCAGAAGACCTTGAGAAACAACAGACATTTTGGGCTTAGCATACTAAGCACATTTACAGGAACACAACTTGCACAGAGACTGAAAAGCAGTACTCTATTCTACACCAATATATTGCTTTGTGGGCTACTCTAAGTGAGCAGTTAGTGAGCACTTCACCTCCTATTAACATGTAATTGAGTATGGGTAGCTCCCTAGCTGTACAGGTAACAGTTCTACATGAAAGAAAATGCTACAATTCAGCCTGGAGCCCACAAGATACAGCAGGAACCTTTTCTGAAGAAGCCCTGGAATCAGCAACTCAACCCAGACAGACATTAGCTGCAGGAATTAAAGCAGCCTGACTTACATGATGAAGCAAGCAGTATTTCCCCCAGTGGCATTTAGCCTCCACTGGTTCCCTTGCTGCCTTAAGTGAAGATGATCTTCGACCACAACAATACCTGATAATTCTGCTCATAGCCACTAATTAGACATCCATTAATTAGACACCCAATACTTACTGAAAAATTCAGAAGGAACTCACCGGCCTTTGATCTGCTTGTGTAGGAGTCTCCTGGACACCTGCTTATGTAGTGGTGTTTCTGCAACTCTCCTGGTCAGTAACTTGCGATGATCTAAAAATCATGCAAGATGTGTAACATCCCACAATTAATAAGCACTTGGAACAAACAAATAAATAAATAAATACAGTTTCATACAGGCTTCAGCTTAAGAATGACAGTCAATATAGAACCATTGTGCTGTCTCCCAGCACTCACAAGCTATCATTATTTCAGTCCAGTGTCTACGCCTCCTTCCCACTCCCTCAATATTATTAATAGTACCATGTCAGACACAGTTAACCTACTGAGATAACTTTCATTCTTCATCTTTATTTCACAGGTCCTTTTTCAACCAAGCATTTTAATTTTCTTTATATGTAAAGAGTTCAGTAAAAAACAGGTTTCAGCTTCAATACCATCATTATTCAATCCCCAAGCACCACAGCGATGACCCCCTCCTTTATTAAAAACAGATCCTAATTGTTTCATAGAACTAAGAATGCAAAAATAGGAATTTTAGCAAAAGCTCTTCCACAACAATCTTACATGTGCAAGTCATAGCCTACCTTTGTTGCCCTCACTGGTGCATTTGTATTTTAGGCCTTCCACAGCAGATACTGACTGGCTTCTAAGCATCTTTTTCAGTGACCTTTTTGATGGTGGAGGTATCTCTTCATTGAAGAGATTCCTCCTTACCTTTGTAACCTCTGTGAGGCAAGAAAAGCAAGAAAAGATCAGATTACAAGGAAAAGCAGAAGAAAAAAAAAAAAGAAAGAAAGGAAAATCATACAAAGTTAATTTTGCCAGGCCACTAGGGATAGGAACAATTTACCAGCATGGAAAGACAACTTTTTAGAGGCTACAAAGCTTTGAAAAGTTGTTTTTTCTGCTACTGGAACATGTCCTCCTCTAAATCCATTCCAGCCTTCTCTCCTGAATTTCTATTATTTGCATTATTCCAGCAATAAACTACAAGCAGATGCCATAGCAGAAAAAGCAGACAGTCAGTGTGTCCCATGTGGAACATTAGGTGTACTACAAAATCTCAACCAAAGCACATCTTGGTTCAGAGAAAACACGTGAGATTTATTTTTATTAAGTATTTGTGGGGATATATCCTATTTTCAGATATAGTTCATTCTTGTCCCCATTTTCTTTCCAGGACAGCGAAGACGGAAATAATTTCAAGAGTCAAGGTTTTCTTTTGAGGACACAGAATTTAAGTTTTCTGCATATGAGTACACAGAATATCGCGTATTTTTTTCCCCCTCAAAGTTTTTGCACAACTCAGCAAAACTTCCTTCACATTTCCAGCATGCCTCAGCATAATTTCATCATGGCTCAGTAAAATTTACAGGGACAACATGTGCTGAAGATGCACCTTTCCATGAACAAGCCAGAAGTCAATATACCTTGCACTGCCTCTTTCTGCAACAAAGGTACCTGCTGGGACTTCTCAGTGGCAAGGTAAGAACGCAAGTTCTCCTGAAACAAATGAGAAATCAGCCTCAGCAGCAGTGCAATGTTATGTTTAAGTATGAATATTAACTGTAAGCTCTGAACCACACATTATTTCAGTTTCTCCTTTGAAACAATTTGATCTCTGTACAGCTGCTACAGGGCACACTTACTAAGGGAATACAGAGCAAGAGTTTTTGCAGTCAAGCATCGCAACTCATACACAGTCCTTCCGGAAGAGTTTTACCTTTCTGATGGGATTCTTGGCTACCTTGGGAATCTCAATTTGACGCAAGTTCTGTGGTGCTTCTGTCATGCTCCTGTGTCTGGCTAACACATTATTCCTTTAGAAGACAAACAAAAGTTAAAATAAGATCAGAAGCACAGTTATCAACCTACTGACAATTAAACTCAGGTTTGACTCGAGACATAGGAAGTGTTTACCTAAACTGAAATTGCAAACTGCATTGATAACTCACTTACTGTACTAAGATATGACTTGCAATATAAAAAGCTATTCCTATCTAAGGTTGGTATTGGAACTCATTCACAATTTGCTAATATGAACACAGAATCCCCAACACAGAGATCTCCAGTAAATCACTTTTAACAATATAGGTCAGCTACTGCACAGCATAACTTGCTTTTCCTCTCCTGGACAATGCTCCTGAACTCTACTTTTGCATAAGAATCAAATACAGAACCGAGACTGTATTTTTATAGCCAACAAAAAGCTGCCTCCTGTTCGGAATTATTACCTTCTCTTTTTGGCAGATCTGGTGCGCAGCTCCTCCAGCTGATCACTCTCACTGCAAACAGCGCTGGGAGTTAAGACAGATGATAAAGAGGGTGGAAGGCCTGGAGATTTGCTATCCAGAGTCATGGAGTCATCACTGAAGAAGTCTGAAGGCAGAACAGATGCCAGCTTCGGAGGTATTTGTGTACCCAGACCATAATAAATATCTCCAAGGGTCTTCGGTATAGAATTCATATACCTGGAGCATCAGAGAGAACCCACATCAAATACACCCCTCCTCAAAACTGTTGGTATTTCAATCCCAAGGTTTGAGCTAAATCCTTGTTCTTACATGTCAATTTAAAAACAAACAACAAATTGAATATCAACTGGGTTTTTTAATTAGTTTACTTGCTTATCAGCTACTTTTTCTTTAATCAAGAGATAAGAAACAGAACACATGTAAATTTCTGGGTATTACAAAGATGCAGTAATCAAAGCTATTGATTGCTGTCTACTCACAGACAACATCCAACCCAAACCACAGTCCCCAGCAACACGTAAGTCATGCTAAAGAACTTACAATTCTAATATTTCCTCTAGAAACTTTGTAAGATAGGCTGGGTCTTCAGTCAGACATAAAATGCGCAGCATATCTGTCATCTGGAAGAGAAAGTCAGGTGGGAAAATGGATTAAGGTGTGACAGCTGCAGCACCAGATATTTTAGCAAAGAATATAAAGTGTTAGTGTAAAATCAAAGGAAAAGCAGTTTCCAGGTCTGCATTTCCAGTGCCATGCAGAAACACAACCTGGTTTATACTTTACTTGCCTCTTCTAACAGCTGCTCCATTTCCTCAGCGTTGCTTTGCAGCGAAGGGCACTGAAGGCACAACTCAAGGCGCAGAAATACCTGAAGTCGGCACCTAAGAAAACAAGTAATTATCCACCACCTCTTTTTCTAATGGAAACAGCATATTTACTGCAAAAGGTGTGCTCAAAAAAAGCAATGGGAAGGGAAGTGGTTCCTTTTGACAGCAAAATTTAGTTAGCATTTCATTTTGGTGGCAAGGGAGATGTCTCATTCCAGATACAGGCTGCAGTGCTTATCACACAGCATGGGTATATCTGCATTTAATGAAACGGTTTTACTGCAACCAGAGATTCTCCTTGAAACATGTGCCCCATGGAAATACTTTTCCAGTTGTACAAAAAAGCCACCATTAAAAACTGCTAACCAACTCCACAGTATCTCAGAAGCTGAAGTAAATACAGTGTCTCATACTCTCTGACTTTGGTCTCCTTCTGTGAGCCCTGCTGTTGTCTGAGCATTTTGCTGGTCTTCAGGAGATGGTTTCTGACTCTTTCCACACAGGCCACCTGCAGACACATAATGACAGCAAGAACTTCAACTCTGTTCCCTGTCTGAAGGGCAGGTTCCTCCCTTGTCCCCCAGTTATCCCCCCAACCCAATACATTCTTTTGGATGTAGTTCAGTTTTTTCCTTTTCTTTCAAGGAAAGGAATTACTTTTCAGTAGCACAGTTATGATGAGACAGAACAGCTTAGAGCTTGAAATCACAGAGGTTTCTTGCTCACAGCTTCAGGCCTTCTTCACTCTGGATTTGTCTCTCACGGTATTTTTGTTCAATTAATCACAGGTTTACCAGTTTTGGTTTCAGATTGTTGTAAGCCTGTAAATAGTGCTAAAGATTTTAAGAAATACCTTGAACGATTTCTCTTTGCTGGCAAAGCCAGGCCTAGATTTGCCACGTAATGGAAAAACAAAAGATGCACCTTCTTTACAATACAGTTTGCAAGAATGTATTTTTAAAAATACTGTCTTTGAAATTAGAATTTTTAAGGAGGCCAATATAAAGAAAAGACGTCTTGCAACGTTTAGCAAAGTTGTAAACTGATAACTGAACTGATTTTCCTACGTTCTTTACAACCATCCACAGTTTTTCACTATTGAGTCCTCACAGATAGAAGCAGTCAGTGATCAGGGTGCAACTGCACATAAAACTTCAGAGAACATGAAGGAAAGGTAGCCCAAAACAGTAAAAATTCTGACTTCCAGATCAGTAACAACCTCGCTCACACGCTCTTACCTACCTCTTTCTCTTTGGCATCTTGTATTTTCAAGAACCTTTTAATGGCCATGATCATATTCTGGGCACGTGCAGGTGAGGGAATTCCCTCAGCAACAGCCTTCTGGTAGCTCGCAGTCAGGTGGGACTGCAGCTCCTCCTCTGTTTGGAAGTCTGCAAGGAAATGGTCTACATTAACAAAATGCCTGTTCCCCACACCTCACCGATAAAATACTCACCCCAGCTGAAGTGGGGAACAGAGGAAGTAATAAATATTTTCTCCAGCAAGGACACATCCAGACCACAGAACACTAACAGAAGCAGTCCCAGGTCCAGGCCCTTGACATACTACAAGCTAAATCAATTCTATAATCAACAAAGTTTGCTTAAGGTCAGCAAACTTTTAGGCTACTGTAGCAGTCAAGAAATGCCCTTTATTTCCACCTAATTAGTAAACAGGACTACATTTCCAGTTACATGTTGATGGGTGCTTCCCTCTATTTTTTTTGGTTAAAAAAATAAAGAAGTAAATCCTTATTGCTTTTTTCAGATGGATATAAGGCAAGAAACTAACCCCAGAAGCAGCTGTAACACTAGTTTGTAAAGAGACAGAAACAAAATGGGGTAAAGATGGGAAAAAAATGTCTACTGTTTGCCATGCTGAAGATACAGAAACCCAAACACTGATCTGCTCCTTGGCACTGAATACTCCATTATTCTCTGCTCTCCCTTCCATAAAAATCCTGCATGGACTCCTGTATCAGGATATCAAGAGTTCATATGGGATGTATCAAGACAGAAAGATAACAGGACTTAACACACACCAATTGATATTTTAAGTGCCTTTTCCTTTCCTTCCACCTTTTCATCCAATCTTTTTGCTGAAAGCTTCTGTGGAACCTTCTCGTTCACTGCTGGTGGCACAGCATCAGGTTGAAACTTCTGAGCTTTTACATTCAGTCTTGCTACATTGAGCATCTGCAGGGATCTGGACATGGTCTTCATCTTCTGCCTGACTGGAGTTCGGGGAACTCCACCTGCAATGCCACAAAAAAGTGTTCTACCATCAGGCATGCTGGGACAGGAACTCCATCCAAGGTAGAGCACAACACTAAACTCTGTAACTGTGAAGTGAAATTAGTAACCTCCTAGAGGAAAGTGTGGCCCCAAAGGTTCACATTTCTTCATGAAATGAGCATACAGGCAGCACAGTAGGCAGCTGCTTCTCCAAATAAAAAGCAGGTGCACATTGCTCTGCATAAGAACTTAGGTAGATTTAATAAAATTTATATATATAGGAGGCAATCTTATGTCACAGAAATAGAAACAGCTGACAGAGTAGGACTTGCAGATACATGAGGCTAGGGTAAAGTCAACTATGGTTAATGTAGAGAAATGCAATGATTAAACTCTTCTAGAAGAAAGTGTTCTATTTCTCTAATTAGAACAAAATTGAGAGGTTGCAATATTTACTAGTAGTTGTAGCAGTCCCTGTTTCAACAGCTAATTAAACTGCAGAGCTCTGCATGCTGCTTTTAACAGCTTTGTCAGTCACTGCACAGCCTTGAATTACAGTAATTCAAGTTCTACTATAGGACAAACCTAATACTTAGTAGATAAATGAGACTGTCCCTAAATAAAATAATCCAAAGCATGCTACTACTTAAGAGTACATATCTCTGCAGTTCATGCATTATCTTTTTTTGACAACATGCACATATAATCCCAAAGTATACATACGTCTTTTTTTGTTATTTCCTGGTCCAGCTGCAGCAGAAGTTTCACTGAATTTTCTCTGGTACAGCTCAGATAGACTTTCTGAGAGCTCCACATCAGACTGGTCTGCATCATCCTTCCTGTTAGCACAAGGAGCCTGCAGGAGCCTATATGAAAGAACACTACAGTTATCAAAAAAAGGTGGGAATAGGAGGTGTATCCCTTCTTCCCTGTGAACAGAAACAAGGTTTTTCTAGGTTCCACTCTGCAGCAATACAATGCAAGTAGCACACACTAGTAACTCTTCCAGCACCTGTTCCCCAACACACTTAGGAGATGCGAAAAACCCAAACCACCCTCTTAGAAGGGTCATGGCAAGCTGGAAACAAGCATTACATTAATGTACAATGGATATGGCACTGACCTGTACCACAAAACTAAATCAGCAGCTTTGTGCTTTCTAAACTACCCTGCATTAGACTCTCTTGTTTCATTCAGCAAGCTCTTTGAAGAAAGCAAGCTCATTCATTCCAAATAAATACCAACTGTGAGAACACAACCACATCTTCAGTATCTTGCACTGGATCCTACCATGCCATAAAAGCTCAAGTCTGTAATTTCCCAAGTAGCTTAAGGTCATTTTAAGTGACCTGTATAACTCTTGAAACTACCAAGATTTTGATCCACACAAACTGATACCCAAACAACCTGTTCCCATTTTCTTTTGTCTATACACCAAGATTTAAGCCAACAGTAAACTGAGTACAGAAATAAAAGCACTACTAATTAAGAGGCACTTAATTATAGAACTCTAAGCAATGCTACAGCCATACTCCTTTAACTGGAAGCAGAAATCCTTGATTACTACTCAGAGACATTCAGAAAAATACCTGAATGACTCCATCAGATCCGAGCTTGCTCCACAAGCATTTGATGCAGGATACCATGCTTCCAGCACTGAAGGATGCCAGGCCCCTGTGTGGGACAGTTCCCGCTGGACCCACTCTGGCACTGGAGTTTCTTCTCCTGTAAGCAGACACACACATACATAAAAATTAGAAAAGCTGAACGAAGTGGCAGAAGGTCCCAGGCTTCAGAGAGGCTCTAAAGCAGAGGTTCCCAAACCTTTGATCCTGGAAAGGCATTTTCATTGCTAATACATCAGAAGATGAAAGATTCACTCAAACACAAAACACACGAGTAAAAGCAGCCTTCTTGCTGCCGTCCCACCCAAAGGCTTTCCTGGCCAGGGATAGCCCATGTGACACATTTTAGGAAGCCTCCTTCTGAAAACATGGCCCCAGGCACATGTAGCTGTGCTTTAGCTGCAAGCTAATGGAAACTAACACTCTGCCAGAAAGCTACACCCCTGCAGATTTCTTTCTGTGTCACATCACAAGGCCTCAGCTACAGATGACACAATGAACAAGTCCCAAAAATGAGACTCCTCAAGGACAAAATCATTAACCTTAGATTTTTTCCACTGCAGATCTGGAGATGATCAAAAGATGGCAAGTTTTACATTTCCTGACACCTACCCAGACTGGCCAGAGAATTTTCCACTGACATGTCAATTTTACTCAACACACTATTCACAATCTCTGGCAGGTGAGTAGCACAGTCTTGGGAAGAGTCTTCCACTACAGCTCTTTCAAGGCTGCATCCCTGAACTTCAGCAGTCTTCTCAGGACCAAGCACAGTCAGAACTGCAGTATCCTCAGAAAGTGGTGACAGAACAGCAGTGCAGGGGCACCAAGTTTTAGACAGAGATACCTCAGCAACCTGCATTTTAAAAGAAAAAAAAAAAAGGGGAAAAGCGAAGAGTTTACATTATCTGGAAATACAGAGCCCTAAGGAGCACAGATACTTTACAAGCAGGTTGTAGAGTCACATGATCTCAATGAAAATGTTCTGAATTTAGCTTCAAATGAACAATTTGCAGTGCAGCTTTTATTACTATTATTGTCTTCCCAACATGATACTGCCACCCTTTTTGTCACAGCTCATTTCAGAGCAGATATTAGCTTAAGGCAAAGAGGAAGATTTACCATGTGCAGTCCTTCAGCCACTAGACTCCTCAACAGCTGATGAAACAGAGATGTGTTACATTCTCCCTGCTCAGCCTGTGAGCTCTGCAGTATCCAGCTCTCTGTGAAGAAGTGGCCAGCCTGTGCCAAGCTCCAACCTGTCAAGCTTCCCTTCAGGAAGATGCTGACTGGAGACTGCAGGTGTCTTTGGCTCATGGCAAGAGGTTCCAAGATCACGGCACAGCTTTCCTGCTTCTTCCCTCCTGTGCAAGGATAGGATAAAAACAAAAGTCTGAAAGCAAGTAAAAAAGGTTTTTCCATCTAGGTGAAGAGACAAGTTCAATGTAAAAAAGTTAGGTCCAAGATTAAATAAGGAATATATTCTGCAGTAAGTGTGTTACAGAACTGACCTCCTTCCCAAGCTCTCAAGGAGCTGAGTGCATGGAAGGACCACTAAAGAAAGACCCCACCCATACTGCATGCTGCTTTAAAGCTGATCTGTTTTATTTTGAAGGGGCTTTTAATCTGTGGGGTTTTTTTAGATAAACTGAATAATCGTATGAGAAAAGGGAGTACACCTCTATAAGGTGGGACCAGCAAAGAGCTCTTCATCCAAACTTCTAGGAGCATGGAAAACTGAAGAGGCTAAATCAGAAATAGAGCACAAGCAGAACTTTAACAAAAAAAACCACCTAGGCTTTTAAATATCCGAAGTTACTTCTACACATATTATTCAAAGGGAAGCTCATCAAGGACCCTGCATGAGAGATCAGTTACTATCATATATATCTATATTTTTCTTTCTTTTTTTTTTTATTACCAGGCATGCTGAGAAACAACGTTCCTTCTTGCTGGGGAAACACTGATCGATACACGGATGGCCTCGAGAACAAGCAGTTCAAAGTCGCATCCAGCGGCAGAAGCGTGGTCCAAGGCACAGCCTGTGGCACTGGGAACCTGGAGTCCCCAAGGAAGCCAGCAGCAACATCTGCCCTAGGGTGACTCAAACAGTGCACCAAGGTTTCAGCTGGCAAAATGGTGCCTCCCATCTGACAAATCACTTCAAACATTGTCCAGTAGCCCCCATGATCCGGGCATTCGATCAGCTGAAATAAAAGTAAGAGAGGTCTCAAGTTAAGGTTGGCAGTGAGAGAACTTCCATGTAAACAAATAAAGACTGCACGTTTTCAGAAAAGCTGGTATAGGAAACCTATCCAAAGCATCTAAACACGGTGCTTCCTGGGAGTTTTTATGGACTTTATCAGCCTTCACAGGAACCTAGCAAAGCTTATACTATTCCCAGTGATCTAAAAGCTAGCAATATTTTCAAGCTCTTTTTTTTTTTTAAATCTGGTGTCTACACACCTGAACTATCAGGCTGCTTATCCGCAATTCTGAACAACTGTAACACCCCCCTAACTCAAAGCACAAGACATCTCATCAATAAACACTGCACAGCTACTCCACTGCAGATGTATCTCAGCCTCCAGGTGGATAATTCCGTTCCAGATTTCAGTCCCTTGCTGAAGATTGTGCGGCAGTAAGTGAACCTTGGCGCGCTTCCCTACCACCCAAAGATTACTTATGCCAGAAAGTAGCGTGGCAGATGTCCCGCTAGTGCTCCCAGCTGAAAGCTATGCGGTGTAACCTCGTTACCTGAGCCCAGTCGGCAGTGTCCACCCAGAACAGGGTGATTTTCTGCTCCGTAAGCAACTCCTGGACACTCTTGGGCAGGAGTTTCTCCGCCAGCTCCTGCGCCGTGGGCGGCTCTCCAGGGGAGGAGGGGGCATCGTTCCCGGACACGAACTGCCGGAGCTCCCTCCGCGAGTGCGGGCAGGGGGAGAAAAGGAACACGGCGTTCACGAAGCCCTCGGGCGGCGCCTCCGGGGGCTCTCGGGCAGCCAGCCCCGTCCTGCGGCTCCTGCGGGGCGGCTTGGCGGGGGACGCGATCTCCGGGCGGTCCCACTGGAAGTCGAGCAGCGTCTCCTTGAGCCCGCTGTGCGTGAGGGCAGCGCGCGGCGCGGGGCCGGGCAAGGCGGCGGGGGCCCGCGCCCCGAGCCGCTCCGCCAGCTCCTCCTCGAACCGCTCCCAGGCGCGGGGCCCCGGCGGGCGGAACCCGCCGCCCCGCGAGGCGCCGCCGCGGCCGCCGAGCGAGTCGAAGAAGCGGAAGGCCCAGCGGAGGCGGGAGAGGCCGAAGCGGCAGCCCAGGAGGGCGAGAAGGCGGAGGGCGCCGCGCTGGAGCCGCTCGCGGCGCGCGGGGCCGGCGGTGTCCAGCAGGAACACGGCGCTGTGCGAGCACGACATGGCGCAGCCTCCTCACGCCGCCGCCGCCATCGCCCGCCCGGTACGGCCGCTCGCGCCCTCGCCCCGCGCGCGCCCCCATTGGCTGCCGCCGAGCACGAGCCACGCCCACTTCCCGCGCCTCCCTCTCCCATTGGCGGACAGCGGAGAGCTGGAGGGCGGAGCCGCGCGGCGGCGAGACGGGTGCTCGCCGCTGATTGGCCGGCCGCGCGGCGAGCGCAGCCAATCCCATTGGCGGGGGCCGAAGACGGAGCGGGGGGGCGGGGCCAGCGCGCGGACCGAGCCGATTGGCCGCCGCCACCGGTTTAAAATTTAAAGCCGGCGGGGCGCGCGTAGCGGTGACGTCACCGTGTGCGAGGGTATGACGTCACCGGGGCGGGCGGGGAAACCCGCGGAGCGAGCGGCCGTGGCCGCGCTCGCCGGGCACCGGCCGCGACCCCGGGGCTGAGCCCCGGCCCCATCCTGCCCACCCTGCACCCGGGCAGGCTCCTCTAGTGCCGCTAGAGGTCTGCGTCCGTCCGCACAACGGCACCTCCCCATCCCCGCTACCGCCCGCGGGCAGGAGGGACAGGGACAGCGGCACACAGAGCCTGCCTGGAGGGTCCTGCCGGTACGGCATCCTCCTCCCCGAGCCTCCCTGGAGGGCAGCAAAGACAGCCCAGGGCCTGAATGGATGAAATTCAAATTCAGATTACATATTAGAAAAAAAAAATGTAGTGTTCGGGTGGTCAGGCATTGAAACAGGTTGCTCAGGGAAGTGGTGGAGAGAGCATCCCCGGAGGTGTTCAAGAGGCATCTGGATCTGACGCTGGGTGATGTGGTTTAGGAGTTACAGTGATGGTTGGACTTGATTGTAAAGGTCTCTTCAACCCTGATGGTTCTGTGAAAAAGTGTAGGGTCAGAGCACCCGGACAGGGGCTGACACTTGTGGAGGACAAAGACCCTGGGTCGTCATCAGCTGCCCTGGCCAGGATCATCTCCTCCCTGCAGGGCTTGAAGCACATCTTGCCCCATGGTGTTGGTGGTTAAGGTGTGATCACACTGGGTAAGGGCAGAGGAATCCCCAATGAGCAGAGCCACCCAGCTGCCCGCTCCACCCTCGCCTCCAGAGCTTGAATGCCCCAGCCCAAACCAGTGTCACCAGCAGCCAGTCATATTTATAAAGCAACAAAGACAAGCGGGCACTAAACTGCCCATTTGGCTCTGCTGGTGACTGTGAACACAAGTGGGTTTAATGGGCTGGAACACAAGGAGCTGATCCACTCGGGTGGGCAGGAGTAACCTGCCACCAAGAGCAGGAGAAGGACAACCACTCTCCCTGGGTGAAAGTGCGGAGGGCAGCCTGCAGCCTTGGGGATGTGGGCTCCCTGGGGAGCCGTGGGTCCCTTCTCCTGGCTGAGGGTTGACATCTTGTGCTGCTTGCCAGTATATCACTGCTGTCTGAGCCCTG
Organism: Corvus kubaryi; assembly: GCF_017639235.1. Lineage (NCBI taxonomy): Eukaryota > Metazoa > Chordata > Aves > Passeriformes > Corvidae > Corvus > Corvus kubaryi. The sequence continues at coordinate 23,442 of NW_024581861.1, read as the reverse complement.
AAGAAGAGCCAACCACACCATGTCACTGCCATTGTCCAGCCACTGGCATCTGTCCCAGCAGCCCGCTGAGGACACTTAGCAGAGTGTGACCAAAACCTGCCTTATCACAGTCCACCTGGGACCAGAAACAAACCCAGGGCAAAGGGGAGTTTCCCAGCAAAGTCTGACAGCTTCCAACACAGGAACTGCTGCTGGCTACTCAAACCCTTTCTCCTTTCCTGCCCACTACAGTGTATTTGTTCTAGAAGCCTGTCCAGCTCTTGGGAAAGCCAGCAGAGGTGTTGGCTGAGCCCAGGTGATGGTGTTTCCCAGTGTGACAGCCAGAGTTGCTCACACCTCTGCTTCTTGTGCTGTCCCATGTTTGTGCTGCTTACAGAGACATTTGCCCTCTCTGCCTGCTCCACAAGGACACTGACTTCCCTCTCAAACAGTCCTTGGGTTCTTTCTGGACAATCATTTACTTGCTGATAAATGCTGTTTCTTGGGAGGAAGGAGAGGGCACAAGAAAAACCATTTGTAACTTTGGCTCACATGTGGTTGACACTTTGATCCAGATAGGATTTTTTTAAACTTAAAAAAGTCTCGCTTTATTTCATTCTGCTTCCAGCATTTATCTCCAAGTGATACTTAATGGTGGGGGCTAAAAAAAAGGCTGAGAAAGCCCAGACTTAAGTGAACTTGTTTGATCTCCCCTCATACCACCACTCTGTCCTGCCCCAGTGGAAAGTTTGTTTGCCTTTCTGCTGAGCCAGCCCGAAAAAAGTTTTGTTTTGTATTGACTCAGATGCTTTGCTTTCAGGTCACTCCTCAAGGACCTGCACAAGCAACAAGTCATCTTTGATACTGGGCAGTGCCCAGAGTCTCCCTTGTGCTGCATGAAGGCTTCCAAGCCTCCCCATATCCTCATTCTCCAGTGCCCTCTCCACCCCGTGTGCCCAAAGGCCACTGATAGTGGCAGCTTTGACCACTAATTCTGGGGAGCACCCATTCCCTCCTATCCAGGGTGAAGCTGCCCCAAGGCCTCCTGGCAGGAGAGAGGGATTTCTGTGTGCTTTTGATTTTGTTTCTACATCTTTCAAATATTTTTAGTGCTCATAAAAGTGAGAAACTGGGAGACCCAGCTGGGACCAGTACTGTACAACCCTCACCCAAGGCAACTAAGACCTGCCCACTGCCAGGCCTAGTCCCACATCTCTTAAGCAGAAAGGCAAATGTTCTTTCTCCCCCAGCATCATCCCAGTGATTTTTTGGGGAAACCTTGCAGCTCTTATGGGTGCTGGACGTGATGAGTAAAATTCTGTGGTGGAGCAAGCTCACACCAGCCTGGAGTTTCCAACAGGACATTTAAGCACCTTGGTATTCTTGACTGGGGCATGGTGAAACGTGCGCTGTGTGTCCTACCACACAGTTGGGTATCTTGTAGGGTGGATGCAATGGTGGTCTAAGGCATCACAGGAAGTGCTCTGCCAGCACTGCTGCAGACAGGTGCTGGCACAGCCCCATCAGCCTTCCCAGTGTTATCCTGGCCCTCAGGAGGAGCCTGAAGAGAAGTTGGTCCCTTAACGGGCTCTCACGGCATGGACAGCCAGTGGAGCATGCCAGCCCTGATGGGACTGCAGTGACAAAGTGCTGATCTGCGGGTTGATAAGGAGGGGCAGCGCCAGGCATGCAACAAAGTGAGCCTATCAGGCCAGCAGAAAAACCATTAGCCTTTGTTCCTGGCCTCCACACCTGGGGAGAGGGGTTGGGGACAGCAGGAGGGGCAGAACTGCTGCCTCTTGGGGCTGCACAAGGGCTTTGCAAGCTGCTTTTCTGGACACCCTGCCATTTCAGTGATGCCATAGATTAGAAAAGCTCTGTAGTTACTCTTTTGCTACCATAATCACAGAGCATAGCTGCTGGTGGATACAGTACCTTAGCAAGTTCCCTTTTGTTTTAAAATGCTCCTCTGTGCTGCCTTTTTTGAGGTGTTTAAGGGCTGCTCTAGGGCAGGGTGGAATACTGGTCTTACCACATAGTTGGCACGAGAACATGCAACTGTCAACAGTGCTCCAGCAATTAGAGCTCAAGTATTGTTTGGGGATTTCAGCTTCTTTCTAGCTGGAGATCTTTTGTTTCCTGGTGTGTACAGCTGAGACTGCCCTGCAGAAACCCTGTGTAATGGGAGACCCAAAAACATACCCTGAGCAGCATCGCTCGAGGGAGCGCTCATCCTTCAGATAACAGCAACATCCACTTGCTTTAGGTGTCCCCAAAAAGTGACCCCAGTCACACAGAGCTCTGCTCATGCAGGGTAAGGGCTAAGGCAGATGGGCTTCTCTCTTTTTCCCAGCGCTGTCTCTATCCTGCTGCCTGCACGGGGTTCAAATGAGGTTGGGGAATGATTTTGTGTGGCCGTCAGTCTCTTCAAGACCATCCACAGCATTTTTCTGCCATCTGTCATTTTGAGAAGAAAGCACACAAGAAAAAATAATAAACTCAAATTATTGCCTAATCAACACCAAAATCAGCGCTGCTTGCTCAGCCTGCGGGCCACAATTAGATGCCATCAGCAAATTTGGGCAGCTTGCCTGGGCTGCAGTCTTTCATCTCTTGAAGACTGACAAGCAACCCAGGGATCTGCAGGCAGAGGAAGGAGCTGGGATCCATTTGAAGGACTTGCCCGGCTCTTTGGGGAAAGAGAACATAATTCAAAACAGTAGGAAAAACGGAGTTTTGTGTTTATGTTTGTTAATTAAAGGAAACCTCATACCAGAGGAGGGGGCGTTCAGGCCTCCAGCACCATCTCACAGTATTGCCCTGGTTATGCAGCCCCGGCTCCGTTTGCCTTGCCAGGAGGATGCTCTGGGTAAATAGCTTTGGGAAATTATGGAACATGTGTCACTTGAACATCCTTACAGCTCTGTGGCAGCCTTGGCGGGGCCGTCGCGTGTCTGTGCACTCAATGCAGGATCTTGGTACCTGGTTTGAAGCACACACCTTCCTCTTCCTCCAGTTCTGCAGCACCGTTGCTTTTCCAAAAGCCAAGAGCAGGAGGAAAGGGCACCCTGCCTTCACCCTCAGTGCCAGCAGGGGAAGGGTGCTCGCAGGACTGGAGGGGGGTGAGGGGAGCACCCAGAGCCCGGGGGGAGGGGACAGCAGGGATCAGGGTGCTCCTGCCAGGGGCTGGGAAGGGGTGTGGGACTGGGCAGAGCAGGGGACTGGGCAGAGCAGGGGGCTGGACACGCTGCCTCCACTCCCCACTCGCACTGGCCTCCACATCTTCTCGTCCCCGTGGAGGCAGGGCTCAGAGGTGCTCGGAGCAGCTCAGAGGAAAGGTGCTGAAGTCTGTCCCTCCTCCCAGGGAGGAAGGTGGGTTTAGAGAAACAACCCTGCTGAAGCTCCAGTGCTCTGAAATGTGATCCTGCCAGAGGCACCTCCCTGGGCCCCACCTCGCCCTCTCCGACCTATATATGTGACCGGCCTTGGGCGGGCGCGGGGGACGTGGGCTCGCACGGTCCCCCGGAATCCCTGTGGATGGAGAGGCCGAGGCACCAAGGCATGGCAAAGAACACCTACATGCGCTGGCGGCTCCCGCTCGTGTGCCTCCTCTGGGAGGTGGCCATGATCGTCCTCTTTGGGGTCTTCGTGCACTTCGGTGCCGAAGCTGATGCACACTGGGAGGAAGAGAAGCGAGAGATGAACCTGACCAGTGACATAGAGAATGATTTCTACTTCCGATACCCCTGTGAGTATTCTGGGAGCCTAATCCTTGTGCTGGCTGGTCCCCATCCCATCCCATCCCATCCCATCCCATCCATCCTGTCCTGTGGCAGAGCCTGTCATAGGCGCTGTCTTCACCGATGGCTGGAAAGTCACGCTCTTGCCTTGAGGCTGGTTTGGGGTTCACCAAAGAGCAAGAGAAAAGCCTCATGGCCCTCCAGTGCCTTGGGGCTCTGTCAGCAGGGTATCGTGATGTCTTTTTTCCAGGAATAGGGCTGACGTGTTCCCAGCACTCTGAAAGTTTCAGCTTGCTGCCCCCTCCCTCAGCTCTGGATCAGAGCAAGCCTTTCTGTGCACACAGAGGAACAGCTGTCGAGATCCTGTGACATCTTCCTCCTCTTCCTCCGTCCACCCCCTCACTTGTGAATTACCCTTTAGCTACTGGCATTTCAATGCCAGAGTCCTCCTAAGCTGCCAGGATCCCAGGGTTCTTGGGTCTCTACGTTGTAGTGACACAGAAATTATTAAGAAGGTTAAAGCCCTTCTGGCCAGGCAGTGCCTTTGGGTGGCTTTGATCTCCAAGGCTGGTCATCTTTGTGAGCCCTTCAGAACAGGCTGCTTCTGTAGGCAATTGTTTCCAAGGAAGCAACAGGCCTGAGTCATGCATCTATTTAGAACATTTCCATTAAAAACACCTGCTAAATCAAAGGAGCTATAGCAACCTGTGGCTGCTGAGGATTAGCTAGTTCAGAAAAGGATTGGCTTACAGAAACCTGCTGCTCAGTCAGCCTCCAGGTTCATGTACGGTCGTGGCTGCCCTAGGCTCTCCCTGGACATCTGCCCCTGGGACCAGCCCCACGCAGGTTGGTGTGAAACAGAAGCAGTGCCTGAGGGCTGCTCTTGTCACTGGTGTGCTGGGAGGACATCAGGAGTCCAAGAAAGAGCGTGTAGGAGCTAAGGAAGTGACATCTCTTCTGTCCTCATATCCCACTCCTGCTCTGCAGTGCCAAATATTCCCCCTCAAATGGCTGCATGGATTCAACACAACTAAGTCAATCTAAGGGCAACTGCTCAGTTTAGCTTTGAATTACGTTTGTTTCAGATCTGAGGAAGAGTTCACATGCCCAAAAGCGCAGCTTTTCTTTCTCCCTTATCTAATCAGAAATATTCTCTCTCTGCTAAGACGGACAAACATGACAAGGTGGCCAAGCCCTGGAATTTTAATCCTTGTGTCCATCCAGTGCTGCTCAGAATAATGTGGTGGCTGAACACCCAAAGATCTCTTGGACCCACATATCTTCGATCACTGCTGTCCACAGGACCTGTCTGCAATGGCAGAGGGATAGGAGTGACAAACTGACAGGTCCTTCAAGCCAGAGATGATTGGGAAGGCGGGCAGAGGGAAGTTGTCCTGGTTTCAGGAAGCCAGTGCGTGGTTGTGTCAGTGGTGCCCATTGCCAGGTCCAGTCAGTGTGACAATTCCTTCTCATTTTGGATTGCACATGGATATTCCATAATGGGTAACTCATCTGCTCTCTAGGGAAAAAGAAATTCGATTTTTCATCCCGGGTAGCATTCCCAAAGCCCAAACACTTCCTCTTGGTAGTTATGGCAATTGTCCTCCCACAAAAGTGGGCTTACAAAACCTTTAGGGCACGGCAATGCCTGTTCTGCCTCTCAGTGATAACAGTGTTATTTTTACTAAGGGAAAACAAAGGCAAGGGTTAGAAAAATGTTTTAGTCTGGGTGCGGTTTGAAGAAAGATCTGCTCTTCCTCCTGAGTTCGTACAGGGTCTAACACACAGTGGGATCCTCTGGGTTTCTGGAAGGCACACAGTCCACAGCTTTAAGTCTGACGTGTGTATTTCTGCTTTTAGGAAGAAAGAATGAATATGTAATGCAAATGGCAGTGGATAATTCTAGCAGTATATTGTGCTGCTTACACTGGAAAAGAGAGAGGGGAAATAAATACAGCTGCAGAGAGAAAGTCTATGGGATTGTGTGGAAAAACCACAGTAAGGAAGGCTGCTTCTTAGGACATGTGGAGAAGTGCTTTTGAAGTGACCTCTGCTGAACAGTGCCAGCTGCAGATCTCGCCTCCTTCCTTTTTTCAGAGTGATTTCATAGGCATGGGAGGCATTTTTTAAGAGCAAGCAGATGAGCATGGCACTACATGGCTTAAGCCTGTCCAAATGCTCATCTTAAACAAGTTGCAAGGTCTTCTAAAGCACAAAAGGATGAAAGTCATGGCTTCTGCAGAGCTGCACTTCATGCAAGTCTTCACCAGCCCTCAGTGGAAGTAGCAGACACAAGCTCTGTGGAAATGGACCAGGGGCTGATGGATTTCAGCACAGGTTCGGGGTAGAGCGGACTTGCAGTCACTGAATTTCCTTTGCCCTGAGCTTACACCCTCTCTGAGGTGCACAGATGTTGCTGGATATAGTGAATACAATGATTTGTGCACTGCAAAATGCAGAACTTTCTGGTTTAGCTCCATCAATGCTGTGTTTATCTGTCCTACAGCATGGGTTTGCTGGTGGGAGCCTCCCAGGGGGGATCCCAGCCTTGGGCCTCCTGTTCTTTCCATGGGCTGAGTGGCCTGCAGTGTGAGGGTTTGCATGGTTCAATTTGTAAGTATGCAAGCGTTTCAGCTCACTTAATTGCAAAGCAATGCTTATCTGATAGAAACGTGCAGCATTAAAAAGTACAGTGGGTTTACTGCACCAAGAAGGTCTTTCAAGAGGCTCACACAGATCTGGTTTCCCCCGGGGAAGGGCATCTGAGGGGCTCGAGTGAGCAGGTCTGACCATTAGTGGGAAGAACTGGGTCTCTCTGGTTTAAGCACTAAAAATCTCACAAAGTGGGTTTCTGGTTTCAAGGGTATTTTGCTGCTGATTTCCAAAGCATTTAAAAATGTATTTGTAAACATTCCTTGTTCTTGTGCTCTCCTTGCTCTGAGCCGTCACCAGGACCCTGCAATGAATGGACCTACCCAAAATGACCACTTACGTGTTTTAACAAAACTTTACTGTTCATTTCACATGATATTTTTTGAGTTTTTTACAAAAGGGGAATAAACAATCTGAACAGAAAAATGTCTTCCTCTGTACACTCCATTACTCTCAGGTCTTCTTTTGCACACAGCTTTTAGTAAACATTTACTTTAAAGGCTGAGCCTTTTACCCAAAAGCCAGTTTCCAAAAGCTGAGCCCTTTTCAGACTTAGAAATGTGGGGACATGAGGCAAACACACATTTCTGCTTGAATTTCCCCCGTACTGCTTCTGATGTAATTAGTTTCTATTCAACACCAAATGCACGTGGCACTTTCAGCCCTGCTGTCCTCACAGAGCTAACAGTCCCTTCCCTCTGCACAGCCTTCCAGGACGTCCATGTGATGATCTTTGTGGGCTTTGGCTTCCTCATGACCTTCCTCAAGCGCTATGGATTCGGAGCTGTGGGTTTCAATTTCCTCCTTGCTGCCTTTGGGATCCAGTGGGCTCTCCTGATGCAAGGCTGGTTCCACTCTTTCAAGAACGGGAAGATCCTCATTGGAGTGGAGAAGTAAGGAGGAGTTGGGCTCCGGGATGGCACCTCTTGCCTGGCCAGTGGCAGAGCTGGAATGAGAGTCAAGCAGCTGGCAACACCTGTCCCTCACTTACATCAAATCAGTCTCTAAACTGTTGTTTTCCCTCCACATACGTCCACTTGCTTTCCACCTGTCAGTCCAAAGGTACCTGCCATTGTGGTGGTACTGCTCAAAGGGAGATTTGAGATGAGTGTCACCCCTTAGTGCCAAGCCAAGCACCACGGATGTCAGTGCTGAGAGCACGTATCATCCGCGTTATCTAAATAATGTGGGTGTGTGAGGATGGGAGGAAGGTCAGTGGGAAATCCGGGGATGTCTCCTAATCACCTCTTTGTCTTCAGGTGGGATCTCTAGAGCAGGGTGAAGGTGAGAGTGATTCACAGAGGAGTATTTCCTTATTGAACCGCCATTTTCCTTCCCCTTTTCCAGCCTGATCAATGCTGATTTCTGCGTGGGGTCCGTATGCATCGCCTTTGGGGCAATCCTGGGCAAAACCAGCCCCATCCAGCTCCTTGTCATGACTTTGTTTCAAGTCACGCTCTTTTCAGTGAACGAGTACATTCTCCTCAACCTTCTTCATGTAAGGCTTTAGGTAGTACCTGCTTCGTTCTGCTCCTTCCTCTCTGCACCTCTCCAAACTGTCTCCCTTTGCTATGGCTCCACCAAGCCACTGCCTTCATAAGCATTTAAAATGCAAGAATTCAGGCAGCAAAAGTAGACAGATTATGAAGGAGAGGGGCAGTGGGTTGTACTTCCCTGAGAAGGGAGATCTTCTGGGGTTTTACACGTAAGCTTGGCAATTCAGGAGCACTGGGTCCCTCTGTCAAGTGCGCAGACAAGCTGGGCACGATGCAAATCGGGCCTCAGCTCCAGAATGAGTGGCGATTGCAGAAGCAAACCTCTGTTTTCCCATGGCTGCAGGTAAAGGATGCGGGTGGCTCCATGACCATTCACACCTTCGGAGCCTACTTCGGCCTCACAGTCACACGGATCCTGTACAGACCCAACCTGGAGCAGAGTAAGGACAAGCAGGGCTCCGTGTACCACTCCGACCTCTTTGCTATGATCGGTGAGTCAGCCCTCATCTCGGGGGTGCTGCTACGTGGGGACCACTCAGCTGCACAGGGTGGTTCCTCCTGTGTCTCTGGGAAAAATTGAACCCAGGATATGGAGTTGAGGAGCTCTGCATCCCAGAGGGCTTTCACCTTTCAGAGTTACTCAGCTCCCTTCATCAGTGCCTGGTCTGAGATGATGCCTGGGAAGACAAGGATGTATTTTGGTTCCCTTTTTCAGCCAGCTTTTCCTGATGCTGGTCTCATCATGCGGGGTGCGGCTCGGGGGAAGGAGGACTATGGGATGTAATTTCCCCCTGTGCAAAAGTATCTTCTTTAGAGGTTTTTTTTCAGTCCCTGTGTTCTCTCTTTTCCCTTTCTCCTCCTCATCCCATCTGCCCCATCCCACCACCAGGTACCCTGTACCTGTGGATGTACTGGCCCAGTTTTAACTCAGCCATTTCTGATCATGGGGATGCCCAGCACCGCTCTGCCATTAACACGTACTGCTCGCTGGCCGCCTGTGTCCTCACCACAATGGCCTTCTCCAGCATGCTGCAAAAGAAGGGCAAGCTTGACATGGTAAGATGGGAGCAGAGCATTCTGCACTGCCCAGGGGACATGTAATGAGGTTGATCAAGGGTCCAGGAAACAATTGGCACTTGTGCTATGCTGAACAGATGCAGGGTTTCAGGGCATGATGGTGAAACCAGCATCCAGGCAGAAGCTCTGAAATAAGAAAGTGGGAATGAGTCCTGCGGGGCTTGAGGTGTGGGGTGATGCCCTATCTGTGGTGGACCCAAGTCACAGCAGGGACTAGACTTGCTCTGCTGGGCGTGTTTGGCAGCGCTCCCCAGCAAACCAGGCCTGCGCAGCAGCTCGTGAGCAATCGGGGGGCTGACTTGTACGTGTTAGATGTGTGGGTGACATGTCTCTGTGACAGCAGAGCTTGCATGACACACGGGTGAGACAATTTCCATCTCATCACAACTCCCCACCCATATCTGTGGATGCAAAGAACGTGTGTGGTACGGGGAGTGGGAGTCTATGTGCACCTGTGCTACAGACAGAAGCCGCCTGTTCTTTTCTTGTTTTTCACCACCAAGCAGGAAAATGGGCCCTGATATTTCCTCTGGAAACATTTTCAGAGCTGATTCTCCCACTTTGCCATTTGCACCATCCCTGAGCAATTACAATCTTCCTGAGATGCCAAGGCAGGGCGGTTGCTTCTGCAGGTCCACATCCAGAACGCCACACTGGCCGGCGGCGTGGCCGTGGGCACCAGCGCCGAGATGATGCTGACTCCATACGGCTCCCTCATTGTCGGGTCCATCTCTGGCATCGTGTCCACGGTGGGGTATGTCTACTTCACGGTGAGTGCTGCTCGAGGGGTCTGCAGCCCTGGTCCTGCTGAGGAGACCAGACATGGATTCACTTCCCTTTGATGGTTCCTGCTTTCCAGAATCCCTTATGAGATGCACTTCTGACTCCTTTTGCTGCCCCAAAGTGCTCAGGAAGTTTCATACTCCCAACAGGAGTGTGTTTGGAGGATTTGTTGTTGTTTTACCTTGAGCTTGGTTCACATCTTTGTCTACAAGCCCTTAGCTCTTTATTGGCACACAATATCACTCCTCTTTCTCTGCTTATCCCAGTCCTCCATGGAAGGGACTAATCCTTTCCCGGGCCACGCTCAACTCCCTCATCTGTCTCTACTTCCCTTCCCCTCAGCCTTTTTTGGAGTCTAGGTTGCACATTCAGGACACATGTGGCATCCACAACCTCCATGCCATGCCAGGCCTTATTGGGGGCATTGTGGGGGCCATCACAGCAGCTGCAGCCACGGAAGATGTATATGGAAAGGAAGGGTAAGATGGCTTGAAAATCTTCCCTGAGAACAGATTTTACCTGAAACTCTGTGGGCTGGGAGCAGGGAGCAATTAAGAACTTTTGTTAATAGTTCAGAGTTGCCCAGAGTTGTCCCTCAAAAACGTGGGGCGCACTGACTGTGTTGGGCTTACAGAATTGTAGTCCATCTTACATAGCAGCATCTTATGCAGCTGATTCCTGGTGGCCTCATAAAGTGAGCCACAGTCCTGCTGTTTGGCATTATTCTGGGCCACAATGGGTAGGGAAGTGCTTCTCCCTCCCCCCTGCATTGTTTTGCGGGGTCAGGTAAGGCTAAAAGTCTGAATTACAAAGCGAATGTTTATATTTTGGGCTTCTCCTTGGTAAAGCTTTGCCAGGGCCAGAGAAGGAAGTGAGCAGTGTTTTGGTCATTGCAAAACTCTCCTGATCGATTGTAGAAGAGAGATGGGGCTAGGAAAGAGTTCCCAGGAGAGCAGGGCAACATGGTTCCTCTGGAGCCAGGGAATATCTCCTGCCAGGGGCTGTTGTCACCATTTCTGCCCTCGGCAGGTTCATCAAGGCGTTTGACTTCACCGGCGCGTACCAGACGCGGACACCCAGCATCCAGGGAGGGTTCCAGGCGGCCGGCATTGTGGTGTCTCTGCTGATGGCATTTGCTGGGGGTGCCATTGTGGGTAAGCCGGAGGGGAGCGCGGAGCGGGGAGGGCTGAGCCAGCCTGCAGCTGAAACAGAGGCATCAGTCTGCTCTTTCTCCATGGCCGGGGCGATCATCCTGGGGGAACGGCACCGAGCAGCGTTTGCCCCCTTGGGTGGACCACCCTCATGCCGCCTGCATCCCTCACGGCCCCCTGCCCACCGCCCTGCCCTCCTCCTTCCAGGGGGCATCCTGAAGCTGCCCATCTGGGGGGGACGCCGCGGCCGAGAACTGCTTCGAGGACGACGTGTACTGGGAGGTGAGGGGGGCGCGGGGCGGGAGCGGGGCGGGGGGCACGAGATGGCGCTGTCGGCCCGCGGCCCGGCCCGGGGGGGCTCAGGGGGCTCTGCCGCAGGTGCCGGAGGACGAGGAGAGCGACGCGTACCACATGCACAACCCCGACAAGCCCGCCTCGCCCTGAGCCGCGCCCCGCCGCCCGCCCGCCTCCCCCGCCGCAGGAGCTCGCCCCGCTGCCGGGGCCGAAGGATCGCCTTCTCCCCGTGACGACGAGGGCTCTGCCCTGCTCTGCCGCGTTCGTAACGAGCTGCTGTGGATATAATAAAGACGTGTTCTTCTTTCCAGGGGTGTGCTGCTTTGTGTCAGCGGCCGAGCGGGATGGGATGTCGCCCAGAGCCGTCTCTCCCGCCGGCTGTCGGGAGAGCTCTTGGCTGCCCGGGACAAAGTGGAAGCGCTGGGACACTCCTGGTGCCTCGGGGACAAAGTGGAGGCATGAACGGTGGCAATAGAGGCTGGGTGTGTTAGTTAGATACTGTACTGGACAGTGCAGGCTGGGGAGACGCTTGGTTTGGGAGCTGGCACCTTGAGATGACAATTGAGAAGGTGATGAGCCCCTATGGGAAGCACGGGCCAGGCTGGTTCTTTTTGAGGAGGGGATGCTGGGGTGCAGCAGCTGTCCCTGCACTCATCGTGCCATCCACAGTGGGGTGAGGGCCAGCTGTGAGTCCAGCTACACTCCTACATGATGGCCTCTGCCATCGCCTTCCCTTGAACTGCCCTACTGAGACCTCCATCAGCTCCCTGGGAACCTTGTTAGGATGTACAGCACAGACTGACAGGATCCTTTCCTCTTTTTTGGATTCAGCCATTTCTACCAGTGTTATCAGATGGCTCCTTCCACTTACTGGTGCTATTCTGATGGGAAGAGGACAGTCCCTTTCTCTTAGCTGGACCATCAGGCTTCAGACGGAGTTGGAGGAAACAGGGATGAAAACCAGGCCTAAAATCCTACATGTTTTCCAGGGTGATATAATGTGAGGAGCAGGAAAGGAAAAGAGAGGGGGGGGGAAGGAGGTAGGAGGGCTGATAGGTCTCTTCACTGCATCTAGCTGTAATTCTTACACCTGAGGGGGGGAGTCAAAAGTAGCTATTCACATCCCCTTGGGATATGACACCCTCATTTTCCATGCTGAGTAAAGACAAAAACCCTTTACAACATGTTTCTGGAATTTGTCAGCGGCTGCCAGCAGCAGCATGTTAATTAAATGTCGGCAAAGATGGAAGCAAGAGGCTCTGCTCTAATTGGACACTTTGCTTGGTGGAGCTGAAAAACATTGTGACAGAGGAGGAGGTGCCGAAACACTGTGTTCCCCTGCCATGGCGCGGGGATGGGGACAGCCAGGCACGGGAGACGCTCTCTCCTGTACACGCGTTGCCTCCATTTGGCCTGAAACAACCTCACCATTGAAAAAAGAAGAGTAATAAAAGATCTAAAATCCTCCATAGGATTGGTCTCGAGCATGGCAGCAGTGTGTGATGCAGGGAAAGGGCTGGTTGGCTAAGGAGAAATTCAGAAATATCGTAGCTGGGCCATCAGGAGCTCCAGCCCTCTTGCCAGCAAGTGGTATATTGTGTATTTATTTTATGATGGCAAAGGCAGGACTGACAGGGGTTAGAAATGGTCTCTGGAGAATGATCCCTGCAGAGGCTGAAGCATATGTTGAGCTGCATCTTTTCTCCAGAATAGGGATGGGAAAATGTAGGGCAGTTTTCCCTGTGCAGGGATCTCCTGAAGGAAGGAGATCTCCTCCCAGCTTCTCTGCACTGGGAAAGGGATGTAACAGCCATTTTCTGCTCACAGCTTCATTCAGAGAGTGCATCAGAAACCACCACAGGGATGTTTACTGACAGGCACCGTAGACAATGTCATTTCAAAAAGGGAGTTCTAAACTCTTCCCCCCAAGTCTGCAAAATCTCAAAGCAGCAGCAGACCTTTTGGGCACTGCATTTCCTACTGTGTCACCAGACTGGTGTCCCTCCATCCCACACCATTTGAGTTCTGTCTGTGTCCCAGATAATCTGTGTGTCCAACCTTCATGACCTCTGATCTTCCTCCCAGCTGCTTGCAAGGGGCTGTGGGGTTCAGTAATGGCAAAAACTGGGTGACCCTTACTGCTTCTGCGAGGTGGCCAGCCCACATCTCTTGTGGGACGGGTCTGTGAGCCCTGGGAGATGTTCCCATGTGCATGTGCTGGAAGAAGAAGCCCTGACTCAGTTCCCTGTCCCTCCGGGCTCTGCTTCCTCCTCATGGGAAGACACCTAAATTGCCCAGGCTGCTGGGCAGTGAAGCGTTTTATTGCCCATGGTCTTGCGGGGCTCAGTCTGGTCTCAGTACCTAAATCACTCTCTGGGGCTGGCTGTGCAGTTTTAATTCCCTGGCAAACAATGCTGGGATCGGGCTGGCGCGTTTGAAGTGCAGTTGCCGCCCCAGCAGTGGACGGAGGGTTTCTCAACAGGGGAGCGTGGAGAGCAGAGGATTGGGCTGCTCTGGCAGGCGGGAGAACGTGTGAGAAAGGGGCTGTAGATACTCGTGGGGATTAGGTGGTACAAATTGGCTGGGAAGCACCGGAGGCATTGACCAAAGTTGTCCTGGGGCAGGTTCCCATGGGGGGGGGGGCGCCCGCTGAAACAACCTGCCTTCAAGGAGGCTGGAAGGCCCAGCCTGGCTGCTAATCCCCTGGGATCTGTGTGGCACGGAGCAGAAAAGAGGTTAAAAAAAAGAGAAAATCTCATGTAAAGGTGGTGGTTTCCCCAAGGGGATGATGTTAGAGAGAGCAGGGAGGAGGTGGGGGGGGAACAGCGTAGTTTAATCCCTCTTTTAATAGGCAGGTGGTGGGCTTTGCTCGCACTCCTGCTTCTGTAAGCTGCTGCAGAGATTTTGGCAGAAGGCCTTTGCTCACCTCTGCTGTCCCTCATTCTTGGTGGAGAGGGGCCCCATCTGTGGATCTGCCCGAGACAAGGGGGGTTGCCTGCTTACTGCATCCATGCCCATGTGTGTGTTGGTGTGCATGAGTGCAGCTACATGGTGCCAACCCCAGATTTGGGCTGAAATGGACACATTGCACACCCCAGCCCCTGGCCGCTGCATATCTGCCGCTGGCAGAGTGCCCATGTGTACAAAGCCGCCTGTTCCCACAGCCGTGCCTCAGCCTTCTTGACCTCGCACAACTGGCACGCTGAAAACCACGCTGTGGGTGCTGCTGGTGATGCTCACACGGTGTTGGCCGTGGTGCCACTGTGCACATCCTCCCACCTTGGCCACGCACATCCACCTACCTTTGGGCCGGAGCGAGCGCGTGCGTGTCCGGCCCGGCGTGTCCACGCCTGCGTGAGCACCGCTCCGGCCCCTTCTGAAGGAGCGCTGTAAATTGTAATCAGATTAGGGCAGCCGGTCGCTTAGGGCCCTTGAAAAGGGCATACGTCCCCTCATCAGTACCTAGCATTGAGTCGCACAAAGGGTCTAAGTAACTCGGCAGGGGTCGGGCCCTCTGGAGCGCAGGGGAGGGGGCTCGCCTTTCTTTTCTCTCTGTCCCTTGTAATTATGTCAATTTGCTAGCCAAATTGTTTGCTTGAGTGGACAGTGGGGGCTTGCCCCCCGTCACACCTGCCCCCCCCCCCGAACCCCCTTCATGTGCTAATGTGGGAAGGAGCATGGCCTCCTGACTTCGGGAGGTGGCCGTCAAGGAGCAAAGCACAGGGGTGCATGGGCCAGGAGTCCCCCGTTTAGGTGCCCATGGTGGATGGCTTGGCCTTGCAGCCCTGATGAACGGGGCACTCCTGTTTACTTTAGCCCATGGCAGGCTGTGCAATGGCCAACCTGCCCCAGACAGCCCTGGTTTTCTCTGGCCACCCCTCACCTGCACCACATGCCACGGCATCCCCAGGGCCAGGAGCCATGCCCTCCTCACAGTGGTTTTCCCGGCACACCTCCCCACCCGTGCACCTCCCAGCATTTGCATATATTCTGCCCGCAAATCCTTGTCAAGGGGACCCTCTTTATTGCCTGTATAGATCACAGGGTGTTAGTTAAGGGGCTTCTTTGTATTGCCTCAGACAGCTGGGGTCATCAAAAGTCCTGTGGTGGGAAGGAGAGACAGGAGGAGGGGGGAAGCTCTGACAATACAGACTGAAGGATTAAAGGAGCATATAAAGTTCCTATTGAGTGAGACAAGAGGCTGTTCACTCCCAAGATTGACAGCAACCAGGAGGCGATTCCCAACACAATGTCCAATTAATTCTCTACCCTCTTCACTGCCGTCTCCTCCTCCCTCCTCTCCTGGGCTGGGCATGAGCAGGGAAGGGCTGAAGCTAAGATCCTCGAGAAGGTTAATTAATTATTCCTGACTAAGAGGAGCTTGCCAAGGTGCAGGCCAGTCCCCAGGCTTGCTGGTCATCCATCCCCCTCCCACAGGCTACCATCAGTTTGGGCCACTTCAGGGTAGTTTTCCTCTCTATCACAGAGCTGTCCCACCAAAGGTCCATCATCATGGCATGTACTGGACAATAACCCGGGCTACTGCTGAGCCCAGAAGAGGCAGATTTAGGGCTAAAGCCAAGCTGACAGTGGAATGCAGCAGGACAAGGCAGCAGCAGGAAAGCTGGGGAGCAGGGCAAGGTGCATGGCCAAGATGTACGGGCGTGCAGAGCATCTGGGGAGAGACAGAGCAGTGTGTGCCAGGCCTGGGGATCAGATTTTACCTGTGTGTCCAGTGGCAGTGGTTAAAGCAGCTCCACCTACCCTGGTTATGTAGGGAGAAGTGAGTTTCTGGCAGTGAGGATGCATTTCCACTGTTCCCTGGGCTGGCCACCCACACTGGCCCCAGTGCTGGGTATAGCAAGACTTGTAGGAGATATTGTAGGATACTGCATCTCTCTGATGTACCTTCATGTACAGGGGCAGAATCTGGGCCACCATGTGAAATTTCTGCAAAGCACTGAGTACACAAATTTTCTGACCTGTCTGTTCTGGTTTTTTCCTTACAAACATCTCAGCCCAGAGGGAGGAAAGCACCTTTCTCTGAGCTGGCCATCTTTTTCTGGTACTCTCTGCAGCGGGGAGGCTCCCAGACATGAGTGTCAAATGTCCTTCAACAGTGACAAACATTTTCAGACCACCTCATTTGGAAGAAAAAAAATGCAACCAGGACAGCCTGTTCTCACCACAGGGACATTTTGGCCAGCCCATCTTCTACTGCTCGGCACTGACCCCTTCCCCTCTGCTGCCCCTGCCCATGGCACTGAGGATGCCCCGGTCAGCACGGGGTGGGGGACCAGTGCTGCCCTCCCTGCACACCTCACGAGCAGGGGATGCCCTCAGGATGCCGGCATGGGGCTGCCAGTGGCCCGGCACCTCCTGCCCGCTCCCTCCCGCCGCACACGCTCCCAGTGAAGTTGTTTGAAAGTCTTCCGGCAGTTTTCATGGCCGGGAATAACAGATTAGCCATGATCTGATCAGCCCAGTATCTAAGCTGTATTCTCCCTGCTGACAAGTATTTGAAAGAGGGGAGGGGCCACTTTCAGCCCAACGATGAATCTTTCACCGACAAGAAAAGACCCTTTTTTCTCCCTGCCAGCCACGGGCTGCTCCATGCCCTGTTGCTAAGCGAGACCCGGGGCTGCTGCTTGCACGCGGCCGGCTCCAGCCGAGCCCTCGGGTTAGCAGGATCAGGATATTCACACCAGACATCTTGTATTTTAGGGAGGGTGTTTCTTTTCTTACCCACCTCTGGCTGGCAAATAACAGCTCGCCGGCGAGGCCCGGGGATGCCCCTGCTGAGGCAGCTTGCCCTGGGAGGAAAGGGAAAATGCAGAAGCCTTTGGAGGGCAGACTGGGGCATCGGGGTCAGGCACTCAGCCCTGAATGTCTGGGGTTTGCTACCACACATGGGGGTGTCCCTATCTGGGCTGTGGAAGGCCAGCCACCCCACAGCCCCCATGTCCTGGTGGGTTTGGGTCCAGCGGGAGCTTGGGGATGTCGCCTTGGAGGATGGTGCTTGTGTCCAACAAAAACCTGGCTCGGCCTCATGCAGGGGTGGCTCTGGGCATGGTAACGCAGGGGAACGTGTGACAGAGGAAACAGGAGGGTGATCTCCAGGTTTGGGATGCTTTTTTAGTCCCCGCAGCTTCTCTCTGCTCCAGAGCACCCTCTTACCCAGTCAGTACCAGCCGTGTGACCCTGAGAGAAAGAAGGGAAATCACTAAAACAAAGGCTTCCAGGCTATTTCTGGAGCTGCCAGCATGAGGTGCCCTCGCCTAAGACATGGTGCTCGCATCTCCCTCCTCTCCTGCAAGGCAGCAGTGCAGGCAGGACTGCAGGCTGCCAGGGCCTGGGCTGGCACCTTCGCAGAGCCCAGCCTGCCCTGCCCGCCCTCGCTCACAGGCAGAGTGCTGGGGGAGGAAGGAGGCTCTCCTTCGTTCAGGTACCCCTCCAGTGACTCTCTAGTGCTGCTGCCGAGCCTCCCTCGCCAGCCCTGAGCAAAGGCATCCCTGAGTGTTACTGATGCACGGCAGCTCAGGCTCTTTGTGAGCAGCCCTGTGCAGGAAATCTCCCTCTCCACTGCTGTAGGAAGCCTGGAGAAACCTGCTCACTCCTACCTCAGCCCGGGAAGTCTTGCTTGACCTCAGACTCCTGCAAGCCCTTGATCTCCTGATAGAGGTGACCAGGGTTCATTCCACTGACGTGCAGGACTGTGGAAGAGACAAGCAGAGAGGCTGTTTCCTTTTCCACGGGAAAGATAAACCGCTCTGGCACGGCATCACAAGCTGCTCCCTCTCCTCAGGCCATGCCCTGTGCCCAGCTGGTGCAAAAAAACCCAGGGAAAGATGCCAGAGGGGATGCAAAAGTTACTGCTGCTTTGAGCAGCACAGAAAGGAAAGAAACCCTGAGCCTCCTGGTTTGAAACACAGAACGCTGGATCCGTGGCTGTGATCCAGCCCCTTTCTGGATCTTTAGCAGCACAAAGCCGCTGAAAAGCTGTCCTCTCTGGCCCAGGGAGCTCTCCTCCAGTTTGTGGAGGGTCACTCACTGACTGAAGGGGCAGCACCAGTGCTGTCACAGCCACCTCCAGTGCCATGGGCAATGCGATGGGTTTCCCAGTGCCTAGAGGTTGTCCTAGGTCACACCAGAGGCATGATGACTTTCTCCAGTCTTCCTGGGAACAGAAGTACCTATGTTTGGCATTCTGGGGGCAGGTGGATTTTTGGTGCAGGTGCTCTTTCAGTTTGTGCTTGCCATGGGCAGCAATGGCTGCATGGGCTGTTTTCCATTCCTGGCAGAGGGCACCCACCCCAAATAAATCCCTCCTAGCCCGCAGTTTCTGAAGGACATGCTCAAATCTCTCTAGGCTTGAGCCAGCAAAGCACAGGCAAGGTCTGCTGACTTTTGAGGCTCTCACACAGTCCTACCTAAGTCTCCGTTATGCTTTTTTCCTGGCTGTTGGCCATTCTGGCATAGGCAAGCTCTCAGCTTTGGGACCTTAGCATTCCTCTGGTACTTCAGGCCAGATTTCTCACTCTTTTTGTGCATCTCTGCCAGCCATGAGTCATGTTCTCCACGGCACAGACAGGTCTCCTGCCTTGCTCTGCAGCCAGGAATCACCTGTGTGAATGAGCAGCAAGAGAGCTGGAGGGGGGCTGGAGCACAACTCCCTTCATCCTCTCCTGGGGCAGCTGAATGACTTTTGACATACATCTTAAAGCTTCCTGGCCCATTGCTTGGTTAAACCTGCAAATGGCCTCTGTTCCTCTTGGATAAACTCTCTGACTCATTGACTTCTTCATCTGCAGTACAATGACCCGATGCTCACACCACGGATATGAAGACCCATGTTTGACTGCCCCCGACTTCCACTGACCAGGTTTTCAGGAGCTCCATGTGCTACATACAGCAAGTCCACAGCATCAGAATTAACTGCTCCTGACTTTATTCCTTTTGTCTCGATTGTGTCTGCTGGCTTTGCTTCCAAGCCTTGGCTTTGCCTCGGATTGTGCTTGGCAGGTGCTGGGAGGTGCTCTGTGGATGAGAGCAGGAGCATCCCATATGGCTTCCCTTTTCTCTGGAGAATCCTGAACCACTAAATCCAATTTACTCTGTAACTCTGGGTAGTCTCTACATTGGAAATGCTCTATAGAACACTTATTTGGGGAGGATGTGGTCTGCAGAGAGATTTGACTGTCCTCCTGATGGTCTGATCATCTGCAGGAGAGCACAGGGGCTCTTCCATGACCAGGGCTGAGCAGCACCATGTCTTCCTGAGGAAGAAAGGAAAATTTGCCTTCAAGAACTAGCAGGTAAAACCTGATCTGAGAATTCATGTCCCAGTGCTGAAATAAACCATTGTGCAGCGAAGAATAGTACACAATGTAAGCACTCAGGAAAGAAGAAAATAATTTTATCCTGATTTCTAGTGTCTTCCTGACTTGTGAGCACCCTTCCATACTCACACATGTCAGCAGAACACCATGGAGATATATTTATATGAAAATCCGTTTGTCTCCACAGCTATCTATAGCATTTCTTTCCATGCCCTCAGCTCCTGTGGCTGTGGGCTCGCCTTGCCTGCTTGGTTCCAGCGCCTGGAACATCCCTGTGCAAAGGGATGGCATCAGCACCCCATGTCCAAAGGAAACCAAAATAAAGAGCCATCATGGGATCAGAATGGGAGCTTGGATGGTCTGGGAGCACATGGGGAGCCTCGAGCACCGCAGCATCCTTTTCTGGGGCGCTGCCAGCGGGGAAGGGGGTCCCCCCACGGGCCTCCCTGCAGACGAGGGCCCCCGCTCAGAAAGAAGAGGCGGCACATCAGTATGCGGGAGTGGTCGCTGCTCGCCAGTAAATTAGCATAAACCACTCTAGGAGGTAAATAGACATACAAGGCGCCAGTGTGTGCAGCGTGGGCTGCGGCTTTGTCTCAGCCCCACTATTGTCACGGCCCCTGCTGCACACTGACCGAGTGGGGCCGGTGTGGTGGGCTCTTACACTTTTGACTGCTGGATAAAAGGGGGGAACATAAAGAGAGGGGAGAACTTTTTTTTGGGTTTTTTTTATAAGTCCAGACGAAGTTACAGACGTCTGTTAAACGTCAATTACAGCTGAATAAAGACGTCTGCTTGAGGCTTAGTTATGGCTCCTTTCAGCCACCGAGATTTTTCCAGGGCTGGTCCGGGATGCCTTCGGCAACCTAATTTGGAGATTGTAACTCTATAAACAGGCTCTGGCATTAATCAAGGCTGGTGAAAATGCAAATGATGGCATGAAGGGGGCTTGGGGACGGGACGGGGTCCTGCGCCTTGCAACTCAGGGCAGGGAGTAAAAAGGGGAAAGCGAAGGGGAGGAAGAAAGGGGCCATGCAGAGGAGTAGGAATCCATAAATAGAGAGCTTCGTGGGGTTTGCCGGCTTTCCTCATGGTGCTCTGAGAATCTGGTCCCATCAAGACCCATCTGTATCCCACTGCTTCCCACTGGTTAACCCTTGTGGTGCTCCTGGCCATACAAGCCTGGTTGCCTATGTTTTTCCCAGCAAGACCAAAGCCAAAACAGCAAAAAAAACAGGTATTCAATGCTTTAAAATCCTGGAGGATCACTGGCTGTTTGGGAGCATCCAGACTGTATGAGAGAGGGTGTCAGGACAGTTTGGAGGCTGCAAGGAATGATTCCTTTTGGAAGGGCAGCTCATGCTCTGTGTGTCTCCCTGCTGCTTGGGTGGCTTGTTGATATTTCCATTTTGCCATGGGAAAAAGGCCTCTGAGCTCTAGCTGGGTGAGGGGGGAATGAAGCCCCTGGTCAGTGTTGCCCATGCCATTAAAAGACATGCTGGTGACCACAAAGACCAAAACACCCTTCAGACAAGACAAGGGCCTTCTTCCCTCTTGGATACGTCCATGTCAAGAGGCTGAGGGTGGAGGGGTGGAGCTCCCCTTGGCCTCATTGGCAATATTGTCTTGTGCCCTGGGACAGGTCAGTACCTGGTGGGGAGAGCCATGTCCTGTTGTATAGCCATGTCCTAGCCAGATATTGCAACCCAGAATATGAGGAATAAGCCTGAAAATCAGAGTGGCAGCAGTGCAGATGCTGAGGGCTCGCTGTCTGATGTGTGCTGTGGAGGAGGCTCACTGCTCACTCCCCCCAGACTATGGAGCATCCTTCCCATGCTCTGCCCTGGGGCTCAGCGCTGCGCTGGCCCAATGTGCCACGTGGTGACTGTGGATGGATGGTCCAGAGGAGCTCCAATCTCCCTCCTTTCCCCAGATCTTCTGGGTATCTTCTATTTTGGATACATTTGAGAGGAGAGGTGAGCATTTTAAAGGTAACGGTAGCACAGGAACCCCCTTTCCATTCTGCTCCCTTGGGAAAGCGTGTTCTCCTCTCATTTCCATTCTTTGGGGATCATTCTCTCCCCATCCTAACCCCTCTTCTTTTATTCTCTCTCACCTGCTCTCCCACATCTCATATGAGTATGCACTCCTGTCTCCTCTGTTTCCATATCAGAAAAATCAAACTGGCAGAGAGACACAGAAACTCCAGAGAGTCCCTTCTCTGCTTTCTTGGAGAAACTCTTGTCCATTTTCAACAGACCCAGAGTGCCAGGTTCTTCCTTGGCCCATGGGGATAGAAGTTGCGCTCCCATCCATCTCACGGACCTGCCATGGGGCTGGCTTGCAGGGTTGACAGAAAGGGGGATTTATTTCAGAGCACTGAAACAGAAATGAACATCCTAGGTCCTTCCCCTTTGGGTGATGATTAGGAAGGAGCCTGCCCCTCCTGGACTGTTAACCTGACACTGCTGGGGACTGAAACCGGATGTATTTTCCCCAGGTTTTTTTCCATCCACCCGTGGCTTCAAAGAAATGGGCTGAAAAACCAACAGCATGCTTCTGGAAAACTCCTGAAGGATACCCTCCAACCCAAGGAGAATCTACAGGGTGGATTCTGGCCAGAAGACATTCTTTTGATGATGGTTTATACACAGCAGAGCAGTTTTCCTGATGAAGCAGCCTGAGAAATCTGTAGTTGGTCCTGGGGAAGTGTGAATGAGATGCTGTGCCAAGGCTGTGGAAACCCCTTTCAGGGAAGTGGCACATGTTCATGGGTGTCTTTTTGCAGGATTTGGTTTTTTTTGCAGCAGGATGTGGTTCAGAGGAAAGCCAAGGGAAGGACAGGAGGGTGCAGCCTCACAGAGCTGCGAAGGCTGGCTTAGGCAGAGATGCAGAGAAGCAGTACCTGAACAGGCATCCGGTTGCTCTGGGCTGGACTGGGAATGCTGGTTCTCCAAGGCCTCTGCCTGATGTTACTGTGCATTCACATCCTTTCCCCTTTCACCTGGGAAGAGGGGTACAGGCAGATTTTTGGGGAGCTGACAGCACTTCCAAGGAAAGGAAGGTCAGACCTTGCAGTGAAAAAGTGTCACTGAGCCCAGAAACCAAGAGACGACAGAAAAAGAAGGGGTGGAGGTGGAAAGGAGGAAGAAGATGAGAGGATGATAAAGGGGGATGTGAATCAGGGCACAGAGCCAGCCCGGCGGACAACGCCCAGGGCTTCCCGAAAAAAATGGAGGATGGGGTGGACCAGCGACAGCTGGAAGATTTAATTGCTCCTCTCCACAGACCTGTTCGGCTCCCTCCCTCTCAGATCTGCATTTCAATATGAGAGCAGCAGTAAGTGGGATGCCGCTGGAAGGGGTTAGAATGATTAATCATTTAAAAAGCAAGATCTTAATTACAGGGTGCAATTTTTGCTATTTAAGGAGTCCATTAGTTTCCAGAAAGGAAAAAAAAATATATATATATATATATATACTGCAGGTTATTCTCCTTTTGAAGAAAATGGGAGGGGGAGAAACCGGGGGGCCGCAGCACCCAGGCTGGCGTGGCCGCCCCTGCCTGGGCGAGGGCGTTGGTGTGCGAGGATGGCGAGGGGGAGGTGGTGTCATTTGTTCCCCGAGTGATATTTTTGAAGGGTGCTGGCTGCAAGCGTTCGCCGCACTCAACCACGCGTTGGCACAATCTGTGCCGGAGCAGGCAGACGGCTTGTGCTCAGCCTCCCCCGGCACGGCTCCTCCTCCGCCGGGAGCAACGGGAGCATTCGGCCGCTGTCAGCACCACTGACCCCTCGGCCAGAATAGCTCCCAAAGGATGTTTTGGGCGGTAATTGCCGTGATAACATCTTGTCTGCTGCGAGCCAGGCTGAGACCTCGGACGGCTCATCTTGCCCGCGGCTGGGGCAGCTCCGATCAGGCGGGGGGGGGGG
>NW_024581860.1:0-56863 GCF_017639235.1 Corvus kubaryi | reverse complement strand
CCCCCCCCTACAGAGCGCCATGGGCCGCAGTGCTACCCCTGATGGGTGCCAAGGGACATCGGGGCACAAGGGGACACCGACTCAACTGGTGCCGGGACCGGCGGCTGCGGGCTCGGCCCCGTCTCACCCCGCGCCGCAGCCTGGAGGGAGGTGACGGGGGTTAATCGCCCACCGCCTCCCCTCTGACCCCTCTGTGGGTTTTTCTCTTGTATGGTCATTTAGCCGTCCCCTGACACAAAAGGGAGCGATTAAACACAGCTCAGGCCCTTCATGCTTTAGTGGATTAATTTGCTGATCCCCCACGGATTAAAGGTCTCGACAGGATCAGCGGGAGCAGCGGGGCAGACCCCGGCGGGAGGAGGCCAGTGATAGTCCCGGGCAAGCTCCAGCCCGCAGCAATCCCCCTCTCCGGGGACCTCGCGGTGTCACCGAGCCATGTCAGGGTTCAAGGCATCGGAAGCTCGCCTAAATACCGCATCCCCAACCCTCCTGCTCGCTTTGCCGACAGCCGAGCGATGCGGAGTCGCTGTCGCCCCGTTCGCTCCAGGGAGCAGAGCCTGTTCCCATGCACCCAGCAAAGGCGAATGGGGATAGCGTGACCGGCTGCTGCAAAGGAAAGAGGGAGCAGTGGTGATTTTTGGGGGCTGCACCCCAATGAGGGGGGAGCGTGGTTAGCCTCCCCAGGCCTGCGGGAAGCAGAGATTGCATCTGCCTTTAATTACTCCCTCTCTACATATCAGATGCTCGTGCACCTTCTGCACATGAATGCTGATTAATTGCAGGGTTAGGCTCCGAGGCAGGCCGGACCACATTATTTCTGATGTTTGCTCTTTTCACGAGGAGAATAAATGCCATGAATCCACAGTAATCAGTGGCTTTTAGCTTGTCACTCTTATGACACTCTTTACTTAGACCAGGAAATGGCAAATGTGGTGGAAATAAGAACTTTATTTTTTTTTTTTTTTTTTTTTTTTCTCCCAAAAGGGAGGTGTGTGGTGAGGAGGGGGAAGAAAGTGGCAGGGGCATCTCATGGGAGAGGGAGAAAGCGGCTCCATTTTCCTTGTGCCTGAGGAGCTGAGCTTCACCCTCTTCAGTGAGGGAGACAGGAAAAGCGGCAGCATCTTCTTTGTGAAAGGAGGCCAGGGTGGCACGTCAGACTGCGGCTGTCCTGGAGCAGTGGTGGCACCCTGTGGACAGCAGAGCTGGAGGGCAGTGGGATCTCTGCTACCCTCCGTAGCATCTGTGGCCTTGCCTGAAATGCTGAGCTTGGGCATGCACTGTACAGCCACATCCGGGCACAGATACCCACGTGCGCTGCATCCAGCCCGGGAGACACCCCATAGCCTTACCAGAAAGGAACAAGGCTGGGGGGAAACCCAGAAGGATCATCATAGAAAGGCTTGGGTTGGAAGGGGCATTAAAGATCATCTAGTTCCAACCACCGCATTCCGAGCATGCTTAGTCTCCCGGCAAGGATGAGCTCTGGGAGACAACCAGCAGCACCCACAGCATCTCCCAACCCTCACCCTTCGCCCTCCCTCGCCGGCAAGCCCCGTTCTCCTCCCAGCAGAGCCCCATCGGCTCAGGTGGGAAACCCTTTCACCGCCTCCCTCAATGCCCTGCTACCGATCTCATTGCCACCGCTTAGCTCAGTGCGAGGGCAGCCCTCGCCTTTTCAGCAGCGAACATCTGGCGTGCGGCGGGCGCCTGGCCACGGCCGCCCCGGCCCCCTCCCCGCGCCGCCCCGCCGGGGTTGCCCGCAATTAGGCAGCCCTGAGCCCCTGGCCGTGGCCCCGCTCAGGTGAGCACCCGGTTCGGAGGATGGAGGTGTAATTAAGGTTAATCAGGGGGCCGGGGATCAGGGCGGTGGTGGGGAGACCCAGTGAGCCTAATGGCGGCCGTAATTAGGCAGCTGTGGAGAAGCGGTTAATGAAGACGGCAACCGTTAATAAAGCTCTTCCTGAGCAGCCTTCTGGCCCGGGTAATTGAGGGATTTGCAAGTGCCATCTCCCCCTTAACCCTGTAATGAGCAGACCCGTGGCAGCCCGCGTTAACCCTTCCGGGGACGGAGGCGGTGGCAGCGGGGCCATTTGCGGCTCTGCGGGGACGTGCCAGCAGGGCCGTGGTCGTGGGATGTGGTTTTGAGCATCTCCCCTTGCCACCGGGTCCCCAGGGCTCCCTCTGCCCCGTGGCTTCCCCGGGAGCCCTTTGAGCCATGCTCAAAGCGGCTGGCAGAGACTTTTCTCGCAGATGCTGTGGTTTCCCACGCCTGCCTCGGCATTATGCAATCCCCCCCCAGCCCTCACCGCCCCCCCGGCCCCACCACCCACCAGCGCCGGGATGTCATCATCAGCCCAGGCCCTGGGAACCCACATTGTTAGCTTAGTAAATAGAGAAATCCCCACTCAAGCATTGCAAATGAGGGCAGAGGGGGAGCCGGGGAACCGCGCCGGCGGGCCGCAGGGTCTCTCCCCTCTCTCTCTCTCTCTTTGAGTTGTCAGATGAATTCAGTGGTTAACAAAGAGCAAGGGAGGGAGCTGAGCTGCTGTCGCAGCTGGGCAGGGCGGTAAGAGGAGGCAGGACTGCAATGCCACCACTCCAGCGAGCATCTTCGGCCCTGCAATACCTGCTGCAGGTGGGCAGGAGCCTGGCGTGCCCCCAGGGCTGGGCCTGCCACGTACCTGAGCATCAGTAACTGCACCCTGAGGCTCATATTACAACAGGGGGTGACGGCCAGGGAAAAGCAGGGGGGCTGGGGACACATCCCATCCTTGCTTTGCTCCTCTGCTGCTGGTTGTACTTGCACGGATGCAATTCCCCAGGGAATCTTGGGACCTTGTTGAGATATGGGGATCCACCATATCCAAATGCTTGTGAGCATCCTGAATGTGTCAGTAAGGAAGTGAGGCAGATCAAAAGACACAGAAATGCTTTTATTTTCATCTGAAATAAAAAAGAAGCACAAAAGAGATGCTTTTTACAGAGCGATGATTCTGCTTTTCTGAGTGGGGCACGAAAATCAGTCGATGACTGGAGTGCCCAGTGCCAGCTCTGGCAACAGTGATGCTACTTGGTCTGTAGCACAGCAAAGCCTCTCTTGGCCCTACCAGGGGTTTTCCTTCACCTCTCACCAGGGATTCTTCTGTTTCCCTCTAGCTCTGGGTTTCTGTATGTGCAGGGACGTGTCAAGAAGGATGCACACCCCCCTTTGCAAGGTGCACAAGGGCTGAGAGCTGCTGAGTGAGAACATCCCACTTGGCACAAGTGTCTGAAGCCAGACTCCATGCTGAAACTGCTGCCTATTGGCTCTGCCCTGCAGCAGACAGGACAACTGGGAGTCTTTAAAATCTTTATTAAGATGTGGAGGTGTGGGTGCCCTGCTCTGTCATTTGCCTTAGTCCAGAGCCAGACAAGGTTGTGGTGATGAGCTGGGAGCTTCGCAGGCTTTCTGGCACTGTGAGCAGTGCTTGAAGTCTCAGTTCTTTCCACAGTGCCCACAGAGCTGCTGTCCCCAAGAATCCCAAGGGTGGCCACAGCCAGAGGGTCAGGAGGAGCCATGAGCCCCTGGCTAGGAGTGGGCACCCAGTGGTGAGCAGGTGAGATGGGAGCACAGATTCAGGGCTGTTCTCTCTCCTAATAAAAAGCTTTTGCTTTTTTGCATCCACCACTGGATGGTCAGAGAAATCTGCCTGGAGGGCACATTTTCCCAGGCCACAGTGATTTGCAAGGGGTTGAAAGATCTCAGTCTTTGATTTCTAGTGCTAACCTGGCTTTGTTGAACTGTTTTGTTAAACTCTTCAAATTGTGTGTTTCTATTATAATAACATATTGGGTTTAAAATAAAAAATACCTTTTTAAGAGGATAGCAAAAATGTTTCACTCTGTGTCTTCGCCCCTGGTTTCAGCTGCTGCAGCTGGATTAGCAGTGAATGCAGGAGGCTTGGGGAACCCCTGAATTCCTGCCAGGGGGTTCATCAGAGCACTGGCAGCTCGGCCACCCTGGTAACTTGTGCCATCAGGTGCTTGTCAGGACCAAATCCTTACCCCAGCACAAGCAGGGAATTGCTATTGCAATCAGGCAGCCAGAGGCAGAGCTGCTCAGATCGTGTACTGGGAGTGAACCTCGAATTCTACCCCATTTTGGGGTACAACTGGCATCTGGCACCAATGTGCTATGGATGCCAACCCTGTGCCTGTCCCAGGTAGGGCCAGTCTAGTGTGGAACACCAGCCCTTATCTCCAGGCTTCCCAGTATGTCCCATGGTGCTGCAGCCGGAGACATGCTCACATTCTGACCTTTCCCCAAATCTCTGGGATTTGCCTCAGGTCATTCTCATAACCAGATTTACTGCTGGTTGTACTGGGGGGATTGGAAGGAGCCAAAACCCACCCCAGTGAGACAAACCCAAAGAGTGGACAGACGTTTGTCCTGCCTCGTACTACAGCGTGTGTGGGGGACAGGGAAGGAAGATGTTGTGATGAGAGAGCAGCTTGGAGCCATGGTTGTATTCAGAAGAATGATGAAGAAACCTCTCCCTGCAATTTCAGGGCCCAGATGCTCCAGGTGCTTCATACCCATGCCAGCAAGCAGCTGTGCTGCAGGGTCAGGTGAGCTGCCAGGATTTTCCAGCCACACCCCCACGTACTTTGGGAAATCAGTGGCGGCTCAGCCTGCATCCCTCCATCCCTCCCTGGTCCCATGGGCTGACCCTGCAGGGACACTCCCAGCCAAGCACTGCGATTCATCAGCTCCTACAATGCAGGGTCACCAAGCTGGGAGTCGCAGGTGAAAAGTCACTTCCAGGTATTTAGGATGGCTTTTTCTTTTAAAAGCCTATTAAATCGTAGATAAATAAAGGGAAGAAAAAGGTTCAGCTGAGACCAAGTGGTCTTCAATAGCTGGTGGCTTCTGGTGTTGAGCATCTCCAAAACAACCTGATAACAAATATATCCTCTCACCAGCAAACCTGCTTTGGCAGATCCCACATCAAATAAAATATGTAGATTTTTCATGAGAAGGTTTATTTATTTATTTATTTTTGGCTCGTTGCTCCACAAAACACATTTACTCAGTCACATACAAAATACATTTATCCAGTTTCTTTAAAACAAACAAAATAACCTCTCCTCTCCATCTGGCCCCTCTCTCTGCTCCTTTCTAGCCTGGTCTGCTTCCCTATTCCTCGCAATATGGAACATGACAGGGTATTTTCAATGCTATTTTTGTCCGTTGTGTCATAGCTTATATTTAAAATAGCATTTAAATCTGCCAAGTAGTGCGGTGTTTTAAACTGCTGTCAGACTGAATTTCTCCTCCTACATACCGCAGATTTCAGCTACGACTTAAAGACAGCTGAGGGAAGCTTTTGAGGAAGGGGGGAGGTGGAGGTGGTTTGGGACCAGATTGTCTGCAGGTGTGAGGACAGTCAAAGGATATTAATAGGGTAAAGGGATGCTGGAAGGGGGGGACACAGACCCAAAGAAAACCAGGGAAGGTGCATATGGGAATGAATTTGCCTTCCCAAAGGAAGCTCTTGCATGGGACAAAAGGCTGTGATGGTTGGACCAGGAGGCTGCACCCAGCTGTGGAAATGGGGGAATCTCTGGTCTAAGGGTGAAATGAGAGATGCCCAAAAAGGGGTATTTGCTCTGCGTTTGGGGTTCACCTTTCAGGTCCCAAAACCAGGGTCAGTTGAACCTTTGGTAAGGACAGCCCTAAGGCAGAGGAGGAGGTTGTGCTGCCTTGCTTGCATTGGGGTTTATTCCCTCTTTCTTCATCATTTAATTTTTGGGACGTGGCTGACGTCTGAAAAGCCCTGAGGTGAAGGGGTACGATCATTGTCCATGGTCATGGGAAAGGGCCCATTCCCCCTCTTTACGCTTTTGGGGATCTAAAAGTCAGCTGCTCCCTTCCTTCCCCGCCATGAATAAACATCACAGCCATCCCCAGCAGAGCTGGCTTGTTTGCAATCACACTAGAAACCTCAGCCCAACCTTTCCCAGGCAAACCCTCAGCCAGTTCAAACCTTCATGACCCCTCTGAAATCATCTTCCACTGAAGGACATGCTCCAGATATGGATTTTCTCTCCCATCTGAGCCCAAACCACCTTTGTTTCGTATGTTCAGTCTTCAGCCCTTTACTTTAGGTATTCCCTTGGTTCCTTGTTGTCCCTTTCACATTTCCCCATCGATCCGTGGGCACATCCCAGCAGCGTGATGGGTCCTGAGTGGCACCTCCCACCCTCTCCCCATTGCTCTGCTCTGCTCCAGGAGCACCCTGCCTTGCATGTCCGTGTCATAAGAGGATGCACCACGTCACTGCTCCCAGTCGCTGGCACACGAACAGCACAGGGATGCCCAGGCTGTGGTCCCTGTCACTTCGGCTGCCCCCGCTTTCCTTCCTTCCCTTTCTGGCTGCTCATGTCTCTGCTGGGCTCGGCTTGGCAGCCTGCATGGGAATTGTGGGTACCACAGCGAGGGCCAATGGAGCTGGGAGCGTCCCCACACCGAGCCTGGCAGGCACCTGCAGCCCCACCCCGCTGCAGAGGAGTTTGGTGTCTGTTCTTCCCCAGATCATTTTTGGCTGCAGTGGAGATCTGGCACAGCCCCACCAGAGCAGCTGATGTTCAGGAGGGGTCTCCCCCAGCCCCTCGCTCAGTCCTGCACCTGTCCCAATGCCGATGGGACCCATGCCAGATCCTGATGGCTGCTTGATCTTCCAGGATGTCTGGAGGGATGGGTATTCCATAGGGTGCCCCCAGCCTGCAGGTGACCCCACTTTCCAAAGAAGGTTTGGGTTTCTCTCCTGCAGCTGTCCAAGGTTCATTTCTTGCTCTGTCTCTGTTGGTGTCTCACCCTCTCCTGGGACACGTGTGCCTGCCATTGAAATCTCCTACCCATCCTCTTCTGTCAACACCACCTAAGGAAGGGACAGACTGAAAATTTAGCAATGTGTCCTCTGTGTCAGTAACTCCCCCTCGTCATCTCCTGAGCGGCACAGAGATCTTCTCTCCCATCTTCTCCCTGTTCCACAGGCAGACTTCCTCTCCCCCCTCTCGCCCTTCACCGTTTCCCCTTCTGCCTGGAGTTTTCTATTGCTCACCCTTGTTCCCAGAGGGAGAGGTGACCCTTCTCACAACTCCTTGTCGTGTCATGCAGTGCCACAACCCTTGACACATCCCTGTGCCGGCCCCAAAACCAGCTCTGCCACCCTGGGGCCAGGATGGCAGAGGCATCGCTGTTACACCCCTCAGCTTTCTGGGCTGAGACAGGACCAGCATCAGTATCTCTTCCTTTGGGATCACCTCCTGCCTCCAGTTCGGTCCCATTCTCTAGCTCAGTTCAGCGCAGGATGAGGCACCGTGGGTGGGGGTGCCTGGTTGGGTTTGGTTATTTATTCCCCAAAAAGGCAAGGCTAGGGAAGGGGTACGGCTGGCTCCACGATTACATCGTGGCGCGTTAATCAGCCGCATTAAAATTCCGAGACAGCTCCTGCCAAAGTGGCTGCGCGCCGTGCAAGGTGGCTGGGAAACGCCGGGAGCCGTGACAGGCAGGCGCAGGCAGACAAAGAGCTCGCTCCGTCACTCCGGGTCTGCTCCGGGAGGAGAAAACCAACACACGCACACACCCCGCTCCACACCAGCACTCAGCCCGCGCCGCCCGGCCGCACGGATGCCACCAGAAAGCCCAAAGCGAGCAAGCGTGCAATGGCCAGCGAGCCTGCCAGCATCCCAGCACCATCCCAGGGGATGTCTAGGCTGGATGAGCATCCTGCCTGACCCCATGGAGATGGGTGGTACCCGCCACGGGGGACTGGGATGTCACGGTGGAGGGGACCACTCGCTGTTCAGCCCCCGCCATCCCATCCCTGCATGCGTGGGGAGCGAGTGTCCCCGCAGGGTGTGAGCCCCCAGGGCGAGGGCCCCCCAGGCCGTGTCGCCCCTCCGGAGCCCCTGCCAGCTGTAGTAATGCGTTTTGCCACAGGGTGCCACTATGGCAAAGCTGTAAGGCCGCCGGGCCCGCAGCCCCGTTGTGTAAGGATACCTGGCGTTACCCACGTTACTCGCGGTTTCCTTCTTGCCCTCCGCTCCCATCTCCCCTCATCCACCCCGCAGGGAAACTGCGGCAAGAGCCCCCCAGATATTCATCCGAAGGGGACAGTGCTGCCGGGTGACCCCTGGACTGGGGAAGGGATGCTGCCACCTGCTCTGAGGTGTCCTGAGAGTGACACAGAGGAGACTGACATGGCAACACTGGGATGGCATTGCTCTGTCTCCCCCAGACCTGGCCAGGAGGAGAGATTTTGGGGGCTTTGTGGAACCTTGTGCCGTGACAGTGAGTGAGTGGGATGCTGTGTAACACAGATGTCCAGGAACAATACTCCAGCCATGCTCCTCTCCTGCATTTGGTGTGCTGGGCTCTGGGGATGCAACTCCCTGACAAAAGGGGTCCAGCTCCATTGCTGGGGAGCAAGCAAAGGGCCTGGCAAGGCTACAGCCACTCATCTCCTCCAGCTTTTCTCCAAGGATGGATCTGGCCAGCCCTGTCCTTCTGCACCTGGGCCTGTGAACTGCCTGAGAGAAAGGGCATGCTGCAGCTGGGGCACCCCATCCCATCCCATCCCATCCCGACACCCTGTAGGAGTGAGCAGGTTGGGTCCCATGCCCTGAGTTTCTCTTCTCCTGGCACACTCCAGTCCCTTCCCTGCCTCTCCCCAGGGAAGAGGAGATGCCACGGGGGAGCTCAGACCTGCACCCACAGCAGCATCCCAGCAGAGCCACACGAGGGGAATGGCATGGCTCACCTAGGAAACAGAGCTGATGAGAGACATGCAGGATCAGGCCACGAACCTGAGATTTTTTAGGGTGAAAAGTGCTCTGCAAATGGCAGGCAGTGGGATCCTGCGTGCTGCATCCGCCGCGGGCGGAGAGAGAAAGAAGATTCTCTTCTTCCCTCGCTAATAAAGTCTGGCTGAAATGACACAGTATAATCAGTGTTTACCTGGGAGTTTACATATGGTTTGTTGTAATTATAGTTTCAATTCCTGCTTTTGCTTTTTTTTTTATTTTTTTTTTCCTAACATCTATTTTTCAATCAGTAAAAGTAAATACTATTTTCAGCCCAATGTAATTCTTCCACTCCCGTGGCCACAAACACAGCGAGGAGAGCGATTCCATTTGCGCGCTGTGCAATTGAGCAGAGAGAGGAGCCCGGCGGCTGCGGAGCATCAGCGAAGCCACGGCCGAGCAGGGACCTGGGGACATGGGGACGAGCCTCCCCTCCCCACCACAACTCCCCCAGGGCCTCCACCCCACCTGGCAGGGCTACCTTTGCTGGTAAAGATCAGCACCAGGCCCAGACGTTGCTTCTCATCACATTGGCATCGTTAAAACCCCAAAGCTGCCTGGTCGGAGGCAGTGGGGAAGGGATAAGAGCCATTAGGGGAAGCATCATTTATTTCAGGGCTGGCAAAGCTTTGTTCCAGCTTGGGGATTGAGTTGGCACTAAAGGCACCGTGATCCCCAAGATTTAATTTCCCCCCCCCCCGATTTTTATGTGTGTGATTTATAACAAATCAAGGATGCTGGTGTCAGGTCCCCTTCTTCACCCAACTATTGTCACACACACATGCTGATTAAAACCACCCGGCCCCCGCCGGTTCCTCCTTGTCCATCCATCAGCCGCTCCGGGGACAAACTTAGACATCCCACTCCTAGCCCACACCTGCATCCCTGCGTGTTCTGACACCCTGGGTTTTAAACCAATATTGGGTATTAATTTGGTGTGCACATACCCACATTTAAATATATAAAAACGGGTGTATTTATTTATGCCATGCACCCAAATCCCTGTAAAAATAATTGGGAGCTTTGTCTCAAGGAGGAATTGGGAGTTATTGGGATGCAGAACAAACACGTTGCCCTAGAGACACACACAGTGTTTCTGCCTCGGCCACTCCAGTTGAATATTTGCCGGTTCAGGCACGGTTGGAACTCGGTGCCAAGGCAGAGCCGCTGCCCGAGGCCGGTGGGCAGCTGGGCAATGCTGTCCAAAAGGGGATCAAGAAAGGACCCTTCTCCTGCCTGGATGGTCTCAGCCCCTCAGGGGAGTCAAGCAGAGGCCAGAAGCCTTGCCTGCACCCCAGCATCCCCATCATCCTCATTTTGGGGTTAAAAAATAGGTGATGAGGATGCTTCTCCTAGAGCTCTGCCTTTGACCTCCACTCTCCTACATGCCCTGCTCCCCACCAGGGGAATTACTGGTGTTCTTTACTGCCTTGAAGAAGGGCCGTTTTCTCCCCAGATGCACATGTTACCCTTCTGAATATCCCTGGGAGCAAAGGGGAATGTTTCAGCAAGGGTTTTCAGAGGGGGCTCTTGCCCCCCAAGGCCCCAGGACGGCAGGCAGGGAGTTGGGGCTGGGGCTGTGCAGGAGCAGAGCCACCCCACAGCAGCCGGGGCTCCCCGTGCCTTTGGAGAGCGGCTGCACCAAAAAATGCCTGTCCCAAAGCATGGGCAGCTTTGGCCGATTAATTCAAGGGGTGCTGAGTCTGGGTTTTCCAAAATAGGAGGAAGGAGGGGGAATATTCACCAGGTCAAGAAAAGCATCCTTCTCCCGCCACTGCCTGACACTGAAAAGAAAATTAAAACCCAAGCAGTTTTTTTTTAAAAAATACAATAAAATTGTTTTATTTCTCACTTCCACAAAAAACCCGAAAAAAGCTGTTCTCACCAATCCCAAACACGAATATATTTTCTTAGTATGTTTCTTAAAAGTCTACCACACTCAACCTTTTTCCCCCAAATTAAGAATGAGCTGGTTTAAACTCTCACCCAAAATATTTATTGCGAGGAACAAAGATATTGGAATCGTCTCCAGCGTTGGATTTCAATTCTCCCTTTCAGGCTTTTATCTTTTCAATCCAAATTTCAGTGACAATAATCCGATTTTGATTGACATTAAAATTATTTATTGTCACATTGTAGCTGTTTAATAAATTGTGCCTGCTTTATTTTTTGGCTTATAAATACTGTATCTTTACTACCTTGGTACTTAATTCAGGGAAGAAACCACTTCTGAAGGCAGGCAGCAATAGTCTTAGCTCAGGCAAGATATAAAAATGCCTTTTTAAACACATGAACCTGAGGAAAGAGCTGATTCCACCTTTTTACTAATTTATATATTTTAAGTCTCTCTGGTTTATACAATTTTGCTTTATTTTCCAGTGGTAAAATATGCTTCTGTGAGCTACGTGCAAAACAAAGATTATTTTAATCTCCTTTCAGATACAGAATAATTATTTGTCAGTAACACTTAAAAAAATTAGGAAAACAATTCATGACACTTTCATGATCTAGATTTGAGAGATTTTTCACCATTCTGGGAGTGAGTTCATAAAAAAAAAAAAAAAAAGAAAGAAAAAAAAACAAAGCCAGGCGACATCCATTTCAGAGTGCCATTTAAATCTGGGTCGCGTTGCAAATGATTTTCTTTTTTTTTTTTTTTTTTTAATTTCCACAAATTACTGAAAGTTAAAAGAACCATCAGCTCATTTTACTATTAAAAAAAAAAAAAAAAAGAGAGAGAGAGAAAGAGAGAGAGAAAATTAAAATATAACATGGAAAAATGTAGCCCTTGTAGAATAAACCTAAAGTGGCTCCTTTGCAGAAATATTTCCCTGGGTGAAAGATTTCAAGCCTGTGTCCCACAGATTTTTTTTTAGCAGGGGGGCCCTGCCTTTTTATGCTGGATAGCAGGGGGTTGCCGAGGGGTGCTGGAGGATGCCAGTGCCCCAGCGATGTTCTAGGGACACGACATCTCCTTCTTCCACCTGCAGCGGGCAGAGGAGGCTGTTTGCCCACTGCCTGAATGCCCTGGAAACCCTTTCTGGGGGGAGCCTGTTGGCAGATAAAGGAGGTATCAGCCAGGGGAGAGCGGGTTTGTCCCCTGTGACTGTGCAAATGGGAGTGGAGGCACTGGGACCCCAGTTGGGCTCGTGGGACCAAGGGAGGGATGCAGGGCAAGGCAGGGAGCAAGGATGCTCTGCAGGATTCAGTCTTGGGCACCCCCTGCGCTCAGTTCCCAATGCACAGACCCAGCGCTGCCCCTTAAAACTATCCCAAATCTACACCTTAAATCTACATGGGTTCGGTCCCAGCTCCATTGCTGATGCTGCTATTTCAGGGCAGTGTTAGGGTCCCGTGGAGAGCCCCCAGGGAAAGGCAAGGCCTTTCCTGCAGGGACACGGGCTGGCCTTGGGGACACAGACTCTCAGCCAGTGCCAGAAGGACAGTGGGGCTGCCCTGGGTCTCGCTGCTGATCTTCTGTGCTGCCTCTCCCAGTGCCAGGCGGCCGCAATGGCTCTGGCAGCCACATTTGTTTACGGGCTGAATTTGTATTAAAATGGTTCATTATTTTCCTGACTGGCAGGTTTCCAGGGTCCGTGCTAGTTAATAATTGCTGCCAATTAAACCTTCGCAAAATATGCATTGTGGGGACGGGGATGGGGGGGGAAACAACACGCGAGGATTTCTGCCGAGCCCACGGATGGCTCGTGCTGCCGCGGAGGAGCCCCGTGGTGGCTTGGGGATGCGGTGCTCTATCACTGCTTGCCATGGGAACCTTCCAGGGATGGGGCAGCTGAGCCCCCTGAGATGGGGATCCTTGCAGGGCGGTCACTGAAAAGGGGTTTGTCCCTTTATGGGGCAAAATTTGCAGCTGGTGGAGGGAACAGAGTAGGATCGATCCAGGTGGCCCCCTTGACCTCGCAGGAAGCAGCCTGCCCATCCCGAGCCCTGACCTGCCCGCTCACCCTGTGGATGGGTGATCCCAGGGTGGGCAGCCAGGGCTCGGGACATTGCCCCAACCCTGGGCATCCCACTGCAGCTTCCAGAAGGTTTATTTTCAAAGAACAGATCCCTCTTTTCCTGCCTTTCCACTTGTTCCCTTCCTCTGCTGGAACACCCTCTGTCTCTGCAGGCCAGCAGAGCATCGCCTCTGAATTCCACCCCGCTCCCGCTCTGATTCCAGCTCCAGGCACAGCCTGGAAATAAAGCTTTTCTCAGGGGTGAAGCACAAGCAAACCCCCGTGGTCCAAAACCCACCTGGGGGTGCCCAGCTCCTTCCACCTGTGACCTCGAGTGTCTTTTACAAGCCATAAAGACGTGAGCACATTTCCCGACCACCGCTTGAAAAGCAGCCAAAGAACAGGAATAAAGAATCATTACTTAGTGAATGCTCGCCCCACTCTTTGAAGCTGGGAAGCTCGGCAGAAAGGCTGGGTGTTCAGGCAGGCTGTGGCTATGGGAAGGCTGGGGGGAATGTTTCTCGGATGCTAAAATCGCTGAGAGAGATGCAGGAGTGGGACTGCGTTCGTGGGAAGGACGGCTGACGGGGAACCGCTGCCTTTCAGAAAGGCAAATAATCGCAGCCTAGGTTAGCTCTTCTGTCGAGAGAATAATTGTGCTTCTAAAGGCTCTGATATGATGAGCAGCACTGCTTTGAAATCGAAATAAATACATAAATAAATCAGGGATCTTGGACTGATTAAGGCAATTGCTTCCCTTGCTTTTGCAACCCCTTTGGGTCCTGGTTCCCAGAGCCAATTACATATTTAAAAAGTTTCTCTCTGGAAAAAAAAAAGAGGACTTGCAACTCTAAAATAAAGTTTCTTTGTGCTTGCCTAATGAACAGCAAGGGCCAGGGCAGTTTACAGTTATTAATTGGTTTTAAATGGCTCCAGCTCTGTCTTGAAGCATCTTTTTGAGCTGGCCACAATATGTCTGTGCCCTCCTGACTGCACCACACGGGGTCAGGGCATGCCGGGCATGGCTGGCCCAGGCCCCTTTATGTGGGTGAGCAGCCAGCTCACCTCCCCTGTGGCCTCTCCTCCTTCTCCACCCCATGGTCAGTCCTACAAAGCCCCCCAGGACCTGCCGAGCTCCCCCTGCTTCAGACAGGGTACGGATGCAGCCGATGGGGAGATGAGCCAGGAAGATGCTGAGGGTGCTCAGCCATTACTTTTCCAAATGAATTCACAATTTCTCCAGCTCTCTGCTCCCTCCTGTATGACTATGGGGGAGATTTTCTTTGCCACCCACTCCCCACTTTATCCCCCACCTTGGCACACTGCAAACCCCTCCTTGCCACCCAAACCTCAGCTTATTTCTAGGCTCCACATGGCCACGACATGTGGGAGCTCAGCAGCCGGCACGAGCCCAGGGACTGCCTAAGCTTCTCTTGGCACACCACACCTCACACCACCGTGCACCTCCAGGCACCGAGCAGGCAGAGAAAAGGCTCTATTCCTCACCCAAAAAACTCCCAGGGGGGTTAATTCAGCAAACAGCCTCCTTGCCGTGAGGATAGGTGAAATAAATCTTTCTCCCAGCCCAGGGAAATGCAGAAACATCACCCCTAAAGGGAGGCAGGGCTTGAGCCATGGGCCTCCTTGAATGTCTTCTCCCTGTAAACATGCATTATTGATAGCAGAAATTATGTTGGATTGGGTTTGGGATGTAAGGAAACGCTGGAGAATATTGATATTTTCCCGAGTTGCTTCCAAACCTATTCTTGGCCTTGAACGCGTTGCGTATGTCATCTCCAATGAACAGTTTTAAGCTTTAATTCAAAAAATAGCATGATGTTTATAATACTATATAAGGTTTTCTCCTGGCTGTACGCACGGGATTATATATGTGTCGGTGTGTGGGTGCGGATGTGTGTGCAGGGATGTAATGAGACAAACAGCTCAATCTGGAGCCGGTGGGGAGGAGGAGCTGCACACGCAGCCCCGAGCAGCAGCTGGTTCCCTTTGGTACCAATTCGGTTTCTTTTCTAGCAGCCGTCAGAGTTGTCTGAACAAACAGGTTATCATCGGGACCGATCCGTAGATAAACAGGCGGTGCTGTTGTAGGTGCAGGAATACACCTGGGGGTGTGTGGGGAGGTTTATTCTCCAGCTGTTGAATGCTGGAGATGGGCTGGTGCATGACAAGATGCCAGACGCTTTTCAGCACATCAAATCCGCATCTCAGCACTTTTCACGGCGCGGAGAGGAAACAGTAATTAAGCGACAGGACTTACACCACTTCCGCGCCGGAGTCTCGCTGCATCCCTTTCAGCCCCGTGCACGTGTGTGCCGGCGGGCCCCACTATTCCAGGTGCAGCCTCACCCCTTCTTAAGCACGGTCCTGATGGTTTTTTTTTTATAACAGATAAATTATTCAGCAGAAAAAGTGTTTCCCCCATTCGGGGATTTTCCTGCTAACACCTTATTGGTCATTTCTGTTGGTCCCTGCCCAGCTCCACTGGTTTTGTAAAATGCTCTGGAATAAGACTGGGAATAGCAGTGTGTGGGAAGGAGAAAGGTTTTTATCTGCATGGGGTCTTCCATCTCCAGCTCTGTTTCTATGGATATCTGAATGGAGTTTATATTTATCTCTCCCATTTGAGCCATGTGTGCAACTTTGGAGGAGAAGGAGGAGGCCAAGAGCAGAGCTGCCCTGCTGCTGGCTCTGCTGAACCCTGA
The DNA here is from genome assembly GCF_017639235.1 of Corvus kubaryi. Taxonomy (NCBI): domain Eukaryota; kingdom Metazoa; phylum Chordata; class Aves; order Passeriformes; family Corvidae; genus Corvus; species Corvus kubaryi. The sequence continues at coordinate 41,334 of NW_024581860.1, read as the reverse complement.
CTCCTTTTGGTCAGCGGTGAGAGCATCGCCCAGGTGGTCAAACTCAGCCAAAATGTCACTAAGGCAAGCGGAAGCTGCAGAAATACTTGAGCTAGAGCTTAACACAGCAGCAGGCACTCTCTCCAGCAGGGAAGCGGCCCCTCTGCCACTCCCAGACACCGGTCAGGGATGGCAGGGTAGGAGCATCACTCCTGGTCCCCAGTCACCGGTCCCCAGTCCCTCATGCAGCTGCCCTGTAAATGACCAAATTTCTCAGGAGCGAGGGATTTTCCATCTGTCACAGTGTCCTTTGCTGTCAGGAGAGAAGTCGGCACAGCCCTGGTGCCGGGGGGAGCATGCCGGGTGCCGGAGCAGGTAGGAGTGGGAAGGCAAGCACATGACTTGGCCTGGCCCCGGCGCACCAGCTCCCAGAGCATTACCATGATGGCTCCATCATTAATTGATCAATCACTGGATGACAGTTAATTAAGTAGAAAATAAAGCTGCTCTGCCCAGCCTGGCATTAGTAGGCAGCGGCATTAAGATTTCTGGAGTACAAGGGGGAAATTAAAAAACAAAGGCACAGCTGGAGGAATAACCCCATCGCTGGTGGCTGGGGGTGGCAGCCTGGCATGATGTTCCCTGGGTCGGGATGTGCAGGCAGCCCCTGCACGGCAGCGATGGCCGGTTCTTGGCTTCTCCCCTTCCCAAGAAACTGGATCTCACCTGCTGCCCTCCAGTCATAACCCCCATTATCCATGTTCCCCTTTCTCGACAGCTCTGGTGCTGCTACCCAGGCACTGGCCACTGGCCACCAGAGCCTCACCAGCACACAGATCTGCAAAGGGGCTTTTCCTTTCACTCCTGTTTTCCCATCTCTCCATCCTGCCTTATGAGCTAACCCACAGACAGGGCAGGAAAAGAGAGAAAGCCAGATAGAAAGCATCCTCCTGCCCCCCGTCTCATGTGCCCAGGATTGTCTTGATATGAAAAATTATGGTTTTTGTTAAAAACTATTACTAATGAGGCGTCTTTCCTGCCCTTAATTGTTGCCAAGGCGATGACCCCAGCCAGCCATCTTTAATTAACTTAGACTAGATCTCCTGAAATGAGTTCCTCGGGTAAATTACTCACCACAGCTTTCAGGCACGGAGCCGTGTTTGCCAAGGCCACCCTCTCCGGCATGCTGCCACAGCCACCGGCAGAGGTGATGGCACAGGCTGGTGTCCCCACCGCTGCCTCCCCTTGCCACCACCGTTCGGCAATCCCAAAGCCACTTGGTAGAAACTCAGAGTCATATGGGGACGAGGCCGGAGTGACTGATGCCTGACCACAGGGAACGGGATGAATGCGGGTTTCTCCATAAAATTGGAATTCACCCTGGCTGCTGGCTTCTCCCATCACAGGGGCTGTGGGACCGGCCGCACGGTGGCTGGCACCTCTCCAAGCGAAAATCACATTTCCTGCCTGACAGATAACGTCGGTCAAGAGAATGCCAAGGACGATTCCTGAAAATGCCATAATTGTTTTAATCTGATGGCGGATAAAAGATAATGATGCTAACAATATTTAAACGTAATTATAGTTTCCTGCGGCTGTTGGGCTCTCTGAATCGTCTCCACTCAAGTGGCTTTGTTTACAAGCGGCTCCAATAAGGCAGGGCCCATTCTGCTCCTCTATCTCCTTCACACCTGCACCTCCATCAAGGCAGGGGGTGGACACATGCCAGGGGGCTGGATCTCCTCAGGGACCAGTGCTGGCCAACTCTGCAGCCCCTCTGGGTTCTACTGTTTCGGGCCCACCATCATCCATCCTCTGTCTCTTGGGATGTGATGCCTGTCTTGGAAAAATGACTGGGATGCTTGGACCGTGGCAACTGCCAGAAGAGAGGGATCTGTTTGGGGAGTTTTAGGGACAGGTGGTAGAAGTAAATCCCCCCCACCAGGGCAGGGGAGGCATATGGTGGCTTGTTTCTACCAGTCACTCGTGTCAGGGCTGTGGCCCCCTATAGTCCTCAGATCCCATCCTCAATTCCCCTCCAAGGTGAACTCCCCAGCACCTACATAAAACAAAAAAGCAGGACAAAGGGAATTTTTAGGAATGATTTGCCAATAGTAAACCAATAAAAAGCACCAGAGGTGGATGTCTGGGGGCTTGCAATCTGCAGGAGAAGAAAATGGAGGGAGAGGAAAATGGGATGAATCCTACGTGGAAGATTCTCCCACACTGGATACTGTTACCACCACCTCAAAGAAAATCCCCCAGTCTTTTGGGGGCCTGGATGCCCTGGTGGCCCCAACAGCAGAAGGAGAGGTTGCAAAACAGCTTGATCAAGTGCACAGAAAAAAGTAGTGAGAAAAGATGGGATTTAGGCGAGGCTTTTAGAAGAAGTTAAATATGAAATGGCTATTTCAGTAGCTGCAGTTTAGCCTCCTGTGTGAATCGGTCTTTGTAAATAGGAATGGAGGATAGCCAACTTCCCCAAAAGGGCTCTACGGGGGGTCCGGAAAACCACAACGTCCTGAGTTTAATGGGGAAAACAGATAGAAATGGTAACAAAGAATGGGGAGAAACAGCAATAAACCTGATTGTTTGGTAAATAAGACCAAGCCTGTTGCCGAGAAGGGAAGTTTGAAAAGCAGCTGGGGAATGAATAACCGGTTAAAAGTTAGGAGACAAAGTGGCATAACAAACCCGAGGGGTTCCCAGCTCAGAGCGGTCGGTGCCGGAGCCCCCGCAGCAGGCAGGAGTGCGAGCCTTCGGAAGTGCCAGGGAGGAGGGAGGAAGTAGCAACAGGACAATATCCATTGCTGCCCCAACATGATGAAATCTGGCACTGTGCAGAAGGCTGTGGAAGGGTCTCATCGTGGTAATGAACCTGGCCTTCAAATGAAGGAGGAATTCAGTGTTGAGCACAGAGAAAATAAATCCATTACCTACATGACAATGAAACAGCTACTTCCATGGAGGGAGGGTGCTCCAAGACATGGATATTGAAAAGATTAGCCTGGTCACTGGCAAGAGTCAAGAGCCACATGGCATGTCAGGAATGACTCAAGATAGACCAGAGAAGAGGGCAGAGATAGGTGAGGAGCAGGCTCACCCTGTGCCGTGTGGGTCCCTGCCTCACTGAGGGCATCCCACGACGACTGGGGAGGCAGCAGGGCAGGGCGAGGAGGCATCTTGGAGTTGTGCAATAGCTGCTGCCCGAGGAGGAATTAAAGAGTCCAGCCTGCAGAAAGAGGGGCTCGGATGCTCCAGCTGCCTGGCTTCCCGGTCCTGCCTGGCACAGGAAGCTGCTTCGGCAGTGACCAAAAGTTTGGAGGGGTTGGAAAAGTAATCGGGGAGAGCATAGATGTGCCTGGCTGCTGGAAAGGCAATGAACGCGCTGGGGCTGAGGGCTCTGCAGAAAGCAGGGCAAGAGCAGGCGAGAGAGTGCCCCCTCCCTGTCACTGTCCTGTGCCCTGGCCTGGCCTGAGACAGCCCTGGGGACGGAGTGAGTCATCTCCGGACCTGACATGGGTTTGGGCGTGGCCCGGGATCCTCCACTTGTCCTTGGAGCATCTCTGCCCTCCAGAGCCGGGCATGAACCTCGGTAGGGGACTGTTTTGCTGTAGCACCAGGAAGGATCTCCTGGCTCCCAAAATGAGCCTCCAGGTTTCCCAGCGTCTCGCCCCCACCCCGCCGGGACGGATTCTCACCAGTTACCCCGTTCTCCTTGGAAATGCACGCGAGACACGCAGGGAGAGGTCTTTACAGGACGCGCATCACAGCGATGAGTGCCCACCCTTTTCGCCCTTGCAGGACCTAGACGCGAATGGCGGGGGTGGGTCCCGGGGAAGTCCGGCCCCTGCCCTCTCCCGGCCCCGCAGCCCACGGCCACAGCCAGGAGCCCGCGGCCGTGGCCACGCGTGGCCGGCGCAGCGCGTCTCCACGGGCTCGGCGCAGCCCCGATGGGGCGCGTTGACATCTGTAACCAACACGCCAGCTCCGGCAAAGGCAGGGCTGCCCGGCCAGGCGGAAAATTAACACTGACATTGAGTTTAATTAAACAAAACAACCAGGCTGCGAGCTGGAGCGGGGACGTGGCGGCAGCTGGAGGAGCCGGGCTGGGCGCGGTTCGGGACCGACACCCGTCGCCGCCCCGCCGGGATGAGTCCACGTCGGCCGCTCGGAGCCCGGCGTGGCTCGGGAAGCCGAGGCTGGACGGGCGGCCCGGCTTCCCCGCCGACACTGCCGGCCAGGGCCGGGAAACAGCATTTTTCTTCCCCGTTTTGCCGTCTCTTTACAAAAAGATGCACGGGACGCAGCACGACGGCGGAGGCCCACGCGCGTCCCTGCCCCGGCGTAGAGCAGGACGGGTGCCCGGCGGTCTGAGGCGCGGGGGAGAGGCGAGGGACACTCCAAGGGGCGGATTTCGTTGAGGGGGATTTGGGGAGATGCAGACCGACTGACAGCCACCCCCTCACGGGATGCGGCCCCGCACCTGTCCCCGGCCCTACCCACAAGAGGTGGGAAACGGTCTGATCCGGGCAGGGAGACCCCGACAGAGCATTTCCCGGCCAGCTGCTCCCCGGCGGGCACCAGTCGCACCAGTAGCACCAGTGGCACTGGCGCTTGCCATGCCTGGACATCGGAGCTCCGGGCAGCGCCGGCAAAGGGGAAGCCGTGCCCGGAGGAACCGTGGTTTTACGCCGCTCGGCTCCGAGATTGGTCGTACGAGGCAGAGCCGCCCTGCCCGCTGCCCTCTGCCCGCTGCCCGCCGCTGCCCGCCGCTCGCACCGCAAGTTCCTCCGCGGAAGAGCTGAAAATAGCGCGCAGCCCAGCGCAAGGCGAGCATGGGGCGGCCTCCGATAGCCCCCGACAGCCGCAGCGCTGGTGTCGGGTGTTTGGGGCTGTTTCTGTCTGATCCCCCACAACCCTCTGCCCCTCCGGGAGCTCCCTCCAGCATCAAAGACCCTCGTGTTCCATCCAGCCCGCTGCGTTCAGGTCCTGGAAGCTAAGGGCTGATCCCCCTGCCGTCGGCCTCCTCCTCCCAGTACCCAGTCCATAGCTTTGGGGCTTTTAGTCTGGTCATTTTATTTTATTTTATTTCACTTTTTTTTTTTTTCGGGGGGGGTGGGGGGTGGGGTGGGGTGTGAAATGTCGGCTTTGAAGGATATTTGTAATAACATAACCAGCAAAATGAATGTCATATTTTTGCTCCAATGAATTGGATTTCCTGAAATATTGTCTCCGTAATGATGCCTTTAGGCTCCTCTGGATTAGATAACTCTCCAACCACATCAAGAAGGCTAATTATCCCAAAGCCACTTTGCCGGCGTTTCCACATCTATTTCACACACCTATGTATGTCTATATTCAGAGACACGGCACTCTCACGAGCCAGCCGGGGCTGCCGCTTTGCGGGGCGGCGCACGGCAGGGGACAGGCCGCCCGCGCCCATCGCCCGTCGCGTCCCCGCGCCCGGGGGAGCCCCGTCGAGCAGCCGTGACGACACCGAGCCCGGCTCCCCCGCCAGCCAATCCGCGAGGCCCGAGCGCGCCCGTCAGCCCGCGCTGACCAATGAGGGGCGGGCGGCGCGGCCCCGCCGGGATCCCCTCGACGGCTCGAGGCTCCCGCGGGGCGCTCCGGGACCTCCCCGCCCCGTCGGGAGCTCTGGGGTCGCATCCCCCGGCGAGGGGAGGGGACTGGGAAGGGCTGGGGCAGCGCCAGGTGCCGGGATTGCCCGGTGGGGTTGGGTCACGCTGTCACAACTGGGGGTGTGGGAAGGCGGCGAGACCCTCACGGAGCGGTGGAGGCGCGAGGAGCAGAGACCCAAACAAAGGACGAGGGGTTGCCCCGGTCCCACCGAAAACCCCAGCGCTCCGGGGGGGTGCGGGCGAGGCCGCCCCTTGCACACTTGCGGGCGGAGCCGAGGCAGCCCACGCGTGGGTGCCCCCGCCGCCACCCGCCCCCCCTGCTCCGCCCGGCGCGGCTCTCTGTCCCGGCTCTTTGCTTGGGACGGGGAGTCTGTACTTCGGGATTATTCAGCTCCTGCAAGTTTTTTGTTAGGCGGCCCTGAAAGGCCTCAAAGGCTGGGAACACCATTCTAATTACGGGGAAGCACAGCTTATTTAGAAGATAAAAAGAGACTTGTAGTCTCATAACAGCTTCTTATATCCGTCAAATAAGGATCTCTAATGACGGGGTGAGAGCCAGTGAATGCCTAAAACAAACTAAAAAAAAGGAGTGAAAATAAAGCAGCCAGGGGCTTAAGATATATTAAATTACCCTGATTAGGAATTTAGGCCGTGGCTCGAGTCTGCTGGAGAGGCTGGCGAGGGGGGGGGGACGGAAAGTGCTGCTATTCATTTCTGGGGAGAGGGGTCAGTAGGTCGGAGGAGTTCACAGGGCCTGGCTCTATTCTTATGCTAACAGAGAATACAAGCGCTGGCCTGGAAAATAGAAATGAATTTGCAATAATCCGAGCCCCTCTGTTTGCAAGGCGAGCGGCTCTATAGCTAATTGCAGCCCGGCCTCCCCCGCCTCGTTGCGGACAGTTGTAACGATGCATGGGAGATTAGACCCTGAGGGGCTTGGGGGGGGTGGATTTAAGCCGTCTGCCCCCCTCCCTTCCCTCTGCCCGACGGTGAAATATTCCGGGGCAGGCGCTGGTGTTTGGGCTGGCTCTGCTCGGAGGGAGCGGGGCCAGGCAACTTCTTGAACTTCCCCGAAGCCGCGCAGGGGAGCGGCCGCCGGGCAGAGCGGTGTGCCGGGGGGGTGGGGGGTCGGCCCTGCGCGGCCCCGGGGCCGGCGGGGGCGGGAGAGGGGGAAGGCAGCGTAGGTCCCGGAGACGGGGGACCCCCATTGAGCTGCCGGTGACAAGCAGTAAATCGGGGAAGAATAGCGCATGGAAACGCGCCGTCGGGGCCGCTGGCTGGCCCTACAGCTGCCGCCCCGTCTCGCCGCCGTCAGAGCCACCGTCTCCTCGGTGGCATTCCCGGCTCCCGCCCCATACAGCGACGCCTCCCGCCCCGCACCCGAGCATTCCCTTCCCGCAACAGAGGGGTCCCTCCCGCACCCCGCGGGGTCCCGCCGCTCTCCGCCCCGAGCCCGCCCCGTCGGCTGCTCGGCAGACTCGGCGGCCCCAGACTGTTTCAGGACCCTGGACAGGGGCGGGGCCGCCGTCGGGGCGCGGCGCCGCCGGGTCCCCTCGCGTTCTCCGGCCACGTCCCGACGGGCCGAGGGAGAGGGGTCCTCCCTGGTCCGGCCCGATCTTGGCCTCTCGCCTCCTTTTCCCCACGTTACCGGGCTGGGATCACCCGCCGCGGAGGCCGTCCAGCCCCGGGGCCATGCTGTGGGGACGGGCCACGGTTTGGCACCGGTCGGAGCCCACTCCAACGCAACCACACCCGCCAGCGCGCAGAAATCGTGCATAGGGGACGCAAATGCAGCCGAGGGGCTGTTTAAATGAATATCGAGCGGGTCGGTCAGCCTCCGCCGCCCTCGTCGGCATGCGGGCTGCTCCCGGTGCCGGGGATGATGTGTACTCCCCGCCGTGCCCCGACGGTGAAACGGGGTGGCAGAGACCCGGGGTAGCCCTGCCCGGTCCTAGCGACAAAGAGCTGCCAGAAATACAGCCCTCTTTCGTTAACCGCATTCCCCCTTCTCCTCCTCGCCTGTGGCTGACCCCAAAGCCGGAGCCAGAGATGCCCCGGGCGAGGGCTGTGCCTGGGGTGGGCGGCACGAGACGGTGGCAGCCCCGGACCGAGACCGGGACCGGTTCTGCAGAGCCGGGCTGGACCCTGCGCCCCACACAGCCCTGGCAGCAATTCTGCCGAGCGCTGCAAACTTTGCCCGGCAGCTCAAGGCTGTCCCTGCAGTCCTGATCCTGGAGGCATCGGGTGCAGGGAGATGGAGAGCGGGTTCGGGGGCTGCTGCGGGCCGGGGCCAGGGTTGCCGGGGCAGCCCCGGCGGCCGCAGGTCTCAGGGTCTCCATAAATCACTTTTTCAGACTCTTGAAATTCTCTCACTCGAGACAGAAATTAAAAGGATGATTCCCGTAAGTGGCACACGCCGGACAGAGTCATCCCTGCTCGGCATTGTCCGTGCCACGGGGCTTCTCCCAGAACCTTCGCCTAACACTTTTGTCGTTTTAAAAAGCAGAACCTCCGAATTTTGTCCAGAGTGCTGTTCTGAAAGGCTGCTTAAGCTTAAGAAAATTACATTTCAGGTACATTTGAAAAAAAAAACCAAACCCAAACCCCAAACTTAAAAACACCCCCTATACACAAAATAAACCATACAAATAATAATAATAATAATAATAATAATAATAATGCCAAAACAACGGTGTTTCTAATTTCCAATTGTATATTAAGTCGGTGAAAAAAAGAGGCGGCATTATTTGTAATCATAATCTATTAACTGGGTTTGGGAGAAATTTTCAGCAAAAAAAATTCATTACGGGGCTGCTCTGTGAATTTTCGCTCTCCCGAGGACATACAAGGGAAAGGATATACTCGGGGTTTTAAAAATTATTTTGGAAAACAAATTCGCCGGCGTTTTTATCTCCTCTGTGGTGGGACACGGAGGTGAGCCAGGGCGATTTAATTTCTCAACGCCGGCCGGAGTTTGGGCTCTCCCCTCCCCAAAACACTGGCCGGTCCGGCCCCGCATCCTCTCCCCGCTTTGTCATTCCCGGCCAGAAATAAACCATCGAGGCGGAGAAAAACTGGCTTATTTGCTAGAATAAAAATCGGGCTTATTTACAAGATTTTTTTTTTAAATCTTATTTACTTGGAAGAATGAAAAGTGTGCTTCTTTTCAGGAATGAAAATCGGGTTTATTTGCGAGACCAAAAAGCCGGTTTCTTTGCAGAGCGAGGACCCGCTGCTCTCGGAGGTGTGGGACAGGGGGCTGTGCCGTGTCTCGGGGGCACGCAGAAGAAAGGGCGTGCCTTCCCCGCCGAGTGCCCCCTAAATGGGGCTGGGGTTCATTCCCCAGCGGGTCCCCCCGAGCTGCGAGCGGCCACTGCCAGGGGCGCCGGGGGCCCGCACCCAGCCCCGCATCCAGGGCGCTTCCTCGCTCTCTCACCGCAGATGTGCGGAGATTTGGGGGGGAGGGAGCGAGGCACAAAGGTGCCCGGGAAGTGCCCTCCTTTTCCCGCTGAGGTTGAATTGCCCCACGGATGCGTTTTCCTTGCCCCGAGGCCCGTCGCACACTGTTCGCCTGCCCTCCTCGCAAGGACGGGAGAGCTGTTCCCCCTTCAACGAAAACCCGGAGGGGTGACGGCGGGGCCCTCTGCGGTGCCACCCTCTCCACAGGACGGCCGGCATGGAGGGGCAGCCCGGCCGGGAGGGATCCCCCGTCTCAGCTGCGAGCGAGGGGCGGCTGCCTTTCCCCGCACCCCCCCCGGCCGTGGGCGCGGTGCTCTCCCGTGGCAGGGATGCTCCCCAAGGGTGCCCGGGCTGTGTGCGGACACCCTCCGCTCTGGTGCACACCCGCGTGTGCGGGACACGCACGCACACCCCCGGGTGGTGACCCTCCGGTGTGACACACCCACCCGAGTGGGGACACGCGTGCGGCGCGGGGATGCAACACGCGTGTGCGGGCACGCACAGGGCGGCACACGCAGAGGTCGCGGACACGCCCGTGTCCAGAGACGGACACAGACACCGGGTTCGCACCCGTCGTTTGCAAACGCACCCCCGCAGAACGCACCCCGGCCGCTCCCCGGCTCCGGGAGCCCTCCTATCCTGGGTACCCATTCCCCTGCACCTTCCCTCCCCAAACTGGTCGGCTTTGTCGCTCCTTTTCCCCACTCCACCCAACCCACTCAATTAAGGGCGGCGGCGGGAGCGGGGCAGCAAGGGCGGCAGCTCAGGGCCCCCCCGCCCTCTTCTTTCCCTGCGCAAGGTGAAAGAACACAGAAAAAGGTGAAAGCACAGAAATAGCCCCAAAAGAGCCGCTTCCAAAGAGGTTTGGCTTTATTTGTCCCTGCGTATCCTTGTGCCCTGCAGCCCCGGCCAGGCTGGACGAGCCGGGTGCCCGGCGGGACAGCCCCGGCGGTGGCTCGGCGGGCCGGGGGGTGCGAGGGGGTGATGGGGTCCCACTGCCCGCGGCGGGGGGCGCGGGGAGCCGCAGGTGCTGCTGGCAGGAGAGACCCGCAATGGCTGTTTGGGTGTTGCATTAAAGCACGCTGCAGTGCGCACACTGCGGCCCCTCCCCCCGCAATCTGCCTGTATGCTAATGACATGCAAAGAGACTGATTTGCATGTTTATCTCTGTCAATGGGCAAGCGTGGCGGGCGCGGTAATACGTTTCCCACCGTGGCGTGGAGGCCTCCCCCCACCCCGCGCCCCTCACCGCCCCGCCGGGCCGGGGAGGGTCGGGCAGGGCTCTGCTCCGGCCCCACCGCCCAGCCCTGGCACCAAGGCAGGTACTGCCACAAAATGGCTGCCGGGGGGGGCCCTGCAGCCTCCCGAGCACCCACCTCTGCCCCCCAGCAGTCCCCGGCCCCTCCGCGCCCCCTCCCCGCAAACCCACCTCCGGATTTTGTGCTTAAGCAGCCAATCGGGGGCGCGGTACCCTTCCCCCCTCCATCCCTCCTTTCTCCCTCCATCCCTCCTTTCTCCCTCCATCCCTCCTTTTCCACCCACCATTCCTCCTTCTTCCTCTTCATCCTTCCTTTTTGACCCTGCAGTCCTCCTTCCACTCTATTCTTCCTTCTCTCGACTCCATCCATCTCTTTATCCCACCTCTGTGCCTCCTTTTGCACCCCTCATCCCTCCTTTTCTACCCTTCATCCCTCCTTTTCTACCCTTCATCCCTCCTTTTTCACCCTCCATTTCTTTTCTACCCTTTATCCCTCCTTCTCCCCCTCCATCCTTCCGTCTTTCCTTCTCCCTTTCCGCCCTTCCATCCTCTCCTTCAACTCTCCTAATCCCTCTCCATTCCTTTTTCACCTCCATCCCTCCTTTCCCCCCCACTTCGTCCCGCTTTCCCCAAACCCAGAGTCAAATCTTCACTGTTTCCACGCGCGGGGATATTTTTGATTTCCCACCGACCGCGGGAAAAGTCTTTTCCATCCTTCCAAGGCATTCCGACTCTCGCCCGGGTGCTGAGCCCCCGGCAATTTGTAACCTCTGTGGGTCCGCCGGCACCGTGTGAAGCCCCTGGTGGGCGCAGAGCCGCGGGTGGGTGCCCCGGAGGGGCTCGGCCCTGGTTTCTCTGCTGAGAGGGGCGTGAGGTGTCCACGGGCACTAGTGGGGAGAAGCAGCCGTATGTACATTCACGCCACGGAAGGGACGGACATTGGAGGCACCGGTGCGAGTGTGGGTTTTTTAAATAGCCACCAAAAAAATAAAAAGCGCAGCCTCTCCCCCGACCCCGAAGTGCGCCCACGCCGCTATTTTCAAACACGCATGTGAGAGAGAAGGGCTCTGTTTTGGGGAGTGGCGAGTGCTCTGTCCCCGCTCTCTGAGAGAGGATGCGGCGACCCCAGCGCACCCTCGGCGGGGACGCGGCACGGTGCGACCTCCCCACACCCCACGGGGCTTTGGGGACAGCTCACGACTGCAATGCCATACAGCGTTATGTGCACTCCATTCTATGGATATGTAAAGAACACATATATTCTTGTGTTCCGCTATCATTTATGGCGCCGTGTTATACTCCACGATGCTGCGTGACGCGATGCGACGTGACAGCCCTCGACCCTCGGCACGGCCCGGCCCCGTCGTTGTCCCCGGGCCGCGGGGCCGCCCCGCCCCGAGGCGCCGGTGAAGGGCGCCCGCGTCGCTGCGCTGGACTAGAGGACGGGTTTCGGGGGATTCCCTCCTGTCTCCCCACCCGGTATCCCAGCTCCCTTCTCAGCCTCTTATCCCCTCCTTTCTTTTCTCACTCCCCCAAATCTTGCTCATTTCCCCGGTGAAGGTGTGTTCTCTCCTTCCGTCCGTTATCGCTATTTTAGCCCCGGGAAGTGGAGGGGCATGTATGTTTATCCCCCCCTCCTTCACCCGAAATTGTCTTAGAGAAAAGTAAAACCAGCCGAAAACTTAAATCTGCCCGAGGACCCCGGACTCGCCCTGTCCCGACCAGTTTATCCCAGCGCTACCCATCCGCAGGTACTGGGAGGGGGTTTATTTGTGGGGTCAGTCAGCACCTCCCTCCATCACCCTATGGCCTCCCCAGCCCCATGTTATCACACCTGTGCAGAGGGAGGTGTGACCCAGCCGGGATGGTGCCGCTGAGCCCCGGCACGGCCTTTGCCCCGAAGCTCCGTCCCGGAGGGCAGGGGGCCCGGAGCTGTCGGTGCTTGGGAGCCCTGGGGGTGCCGGCCCTCAAAGGCCCCCCAGCTCCTCGGTCCGCTCCCCGGGTGGGTGTTCCCCTCTCGAGGGGGCGGAGAGAGGCAGGCCGGGGCAGAGGCAGGTTTGGGAAGGCCACCTCCCCTGGCTTTCCGACTGCCCCCGCCAGGCAGTGTCCCCGCCGCACCCCGGCCGGGGGTGGGTCCGCACGCCCGGGGGAGGTCGGCTCGGGGCTCCTCATCAGCGTGCCCGAGGCAGGGCTGGTTTTGCCAGGAGTGTGTGGGAACCCCTGCAGAGAGACACCCTCCTATCACTCCCCAAAACCTGCCGTGTCATCACGCCCCGAAGCAGAGGCAGCCCCCCAAAAGCAAATGGGGTGTGTGTTCCCTTACCTGAGCGCTGGCCCGGGGGAGCCACGCAGAGCGGGGGGGTTCTGTATCCGGCTCGTTTTCTCCTGCCGTGTCCCGCAGCAGAAACTTCCTCCGGCCGGGGCCGGGGGCGGTGCGGGGGAGCCGGGCTGTGCCGGGGGGGGACCCCGCGGCCGGGGAGAGCCGCACACCCCGGGCCGTGTTTATATGTAGAAAGAAGGGTAATTTGAGTGCTTATACCAAGAACCGGGGTTGTTAAGTTTGCAGGCAGACAGCTAAACGGTGCCAAGTGCGGGCAGGGAGGGGGGTGCGGGGGGGGAGGCTGGGGGTGTGTAAGAAATAAAGAGCAATTGTCAGAAGCGAACAAAAGGCGGAGGATGGAAAGGAGCTGGGAATCCCAGGGCAGAGCCCCTCGGCGTGGACTTGAACTTGGGCTTTGACACCGTCTGCCAGGCGGAGAGCGGCTCCGGGCCGGGCGAGGCGGGCTGCGGGGGGGAGTGACAACAGCCCCGGCAACGCAGAGAGGGGGCATTGCCCCCTCCAAACACCCACCTTTGACGGGGCGGGGGGGGCACTCTACTTCAGGATGAGAGTGATGCGGGGAATAACCCAGACGGGCTGAGACCCGACGGGCTCAGCGCACCTCCCGGTGCAGAGCGGGGCGGCGGCGGGGGGACCCCGTCGGGGATGGCCGGGGCCAGACGGTCGGGGGGGCCGCCCGATTCTCATAGTCTGCGCCCGAGCCTGGATTCTCTGCACGTCCCGGCCGGTCCCCCCTTTGCTACTATTCAGCACTTAATTGAACATTAATGGCAGCTGGGGATGAGGTCATTGGAGCCGGCTTTTCTCACACATTTTTCATGCAAATCCGCTAAACTCTAAACAAATTTGAATAAAACCCCCTTTGTGCAGGCCCTCCATGGTGTTTTTCCACGGGCCGCTCCGCCTGTCTCCGCACACTTCATCCGGGGAGGGGGGAGCGGCGGGGAGATGAGGGGGTGTGGGGGGGGGTCTCTGCTCGGGCCTGGAGCGCCAGGCAGACCCAAAGAGGCTGCACCCTCTGCGAGGATCTCAAGCCCAGATCACCCCCGCGACGCCCACTGCACTTGCAGGGCCCCGCACTGTGCCATCGTCTCCTTTTGTAGCCCCCCTACAGCACCAGTTCCCCCAGTAATATCCATTAGCAACACCAGCTCCCCCGCAACACCTCCATAGCACCAGTCTGTCCCCAGCAGCATCAGTCCTCCTCCAATTCACGCTAATCCCCCCCAGCCCCCCAAGCACCGCCCGCCCCCCGGCAACCCAAATTCCTCCCGGGACCGCCGGGGCCCCCCGCATCCCTCGCTGCACTTGGCAATCACTGCCGCTCTGCAAGGTGGTTTTTGGGTGCTCGGGGCTGCACAGCGTAAGAGCACGCAGAGCCCCCGGCCCCCCTGCTCCGCAGCCCCCGCGCAGCCCCCATTAGCATCCCCGCGCGCCCGGCCCCCTGCCCAGCCTTGAACTTGGCCATGCCGGGCTGCGCTCCTTCTGCCTGCCTGGGCTTGCACAATGCCGGCCTTGACCCATTGTTTGCTTTTTTCGGATTTCAGCTGGGAAAGCGGCCACCTCGCGCAGCCTGCCCCGAGCACGCCGGGAGCGGGGCACAATGGGGAACCCTGCTCTGCAGGCAGAAGGGCTCCAAATCATTTGAGAGACATATTCATTATATTCTTTCACGGGGGTCTGTTTGCATTGGGTTTAGCGGTTACTTCCCAGACGGGGTTCAGACCAAATAAAGATCATTGAGCGGCGAGGGATTCGCTCGGGCTTTCAGGGAAATATGCCTGATGCGGGGCACGGCGCAGCCCGGCTGCTTGGCTCTCGGCTGCTCCCGCTTCCCTGTTGATTTGCCCGGGTTTATTTTGTGCCCATTGCCTCCTCCATCTCGAGACTGCACCAAATCACACGCTCACTTTTGCAAAAGGGAGAGTTTTATTTTCAACAGTGCATGGGGTGGGGGGGATTTGAATGGGAGAGAATTACAGGCAGTACATTTCTCTTACAGGAACAGAGAGGGTGCAGTACAACAGCAAGCAGGGCTGCCTGGCCTGGACAGGCTCATGGTCCTTTGAGCCCCAAGCACAGTGCCTTTGGGAAGGCTGCACTCCCACAGCTCCACAGACCCAGGGATCAAGAGCAGTAAGGGCCGAGCTCTGCTCCATGAGCAAAGCCTCCAAAAATCTCCCTCCAAACTTCACACAGCTGGTATTTCACCAGGTGAAACAGTGGCTGGCTCAGGTCTCTCTGCCTAAGCACTTTGGTCCTGCTCTTGGATATTGAGGGCACCGAAGGCAACATACAGGAGTGATGTGGGAAGATCCCTTGGCTCCCTGTGCTGCCCTGGCTCCCTCCCCATGGCTGCACCGCTGTGTTTTGAAGCAATGCAGAAATCCACTGTGTTCACAGGACAAAGCTGTCTCCTCTCTGGGCCCATGGAGAAGAAGATTGGGACCCTCCTGGAGAAACTCAGAGAAGTCAGATGTCAAGTCCGGGCAGGTGGTAGCCAGCTGCAAGAAGGAACTCACAGGCTTCAAAAGTCCCTTGTCCACTCACTGGGATCTAGGAAGAAAAGAAAAAAAAATGGAGTGGTTATGATCTCTGTCAGAGAAATGGTCCAGTAGTGCTTGGCTGAGAACAGACCAACTTGTCTCACTGATGGAACAGAACTCCAATCCTCTTTCCCTCCCCACCACACGTTTCTCATGGCTCTGGACCACCTTACCCTCTTCCTTACGAGGGAAACTGTGGTCCCCAAGACGCCAAGCTTTCCCTGCGCCCTCCTCAATCCCTTACCTCTGCCTGCCCCACTCACCGCCAGCCAGGGGAGGGCTCACCGCTTGTCCTTCCTCCCTAGGCTTTGGGGCATGGGATTACTCTGCATGTCAGAGCCACTAAAGGCACAGCCCTCTGATGTTTTAATCTTCGTGTTAACTTTCCCTGCCCTCGGCGCCCTTGCCTGGCTGGAGAAAGTGATACCAAGCCACCGAGCTGGAGCCGAAGCTGTGACACTCAGCAAAAGTCCCCCTCTCGGCTTTCCCCATGCCTCCCGTGCTTTGCCCCACACATCTTGCACCTTGCAGCATGTTCTCCCTTTTTTCTGATTTTTTCCCTCTATTTCCTTTACACTTTATCCATGTTGAGTGTGTATTCCCTAGCCTCCAAACCAGTCCCATCCTTCTCCTGTCCTCCCTCTGCTTTGCCCATCATCTGTTACATTGGAAGGAGTAAAGACTAATACAACAAATCCTTGAGTACACTTGCAAAAGGAACCATCAGCTGGCTAATTTATTCTTTTTATTGCACCAAATTGTAATTTTATAAAATACTGCAAATTTTATAAAATATTTGCAAGCCCATTTTAAGAGATAAATCTTCTGTGTGGCTCTCTAATGAGCCGCCCTGGGAGTAGCCGGCATGTGATCTGCTGTAGGTCGCACCGCGACGTTCCCAGGCTGTGACTGGATGAACCACCGTAACTCTTTGAACTGTGCAAATACTCTACACTCTGGGGTCCAGGCTGCAATTTTCATGGGTATTTTTTTTCTCTCTTAAAAATAGATCTTCTGTAACCCCTTTATTGCAATATTCATAAAGCACTTGATGGAAATCCAAGGAAAATCCCTTCCCTTCCGCAACTTTGAAGCAAGCCTAGAACTTAAGACAGGCAGAGACCAAACCTACCCCAAGTGCATGGGTTTGGGGAAGGACCATGGCCTGTCTCTGTCTCTGGGTGCCAAGAGGACAGACCCCATGCTGGCATGTGTGTAGGGAGACCCAGGCTGCAAAAAGCCAAGGCTCAGCACTTCTTTATCCTACGTGAGATTAGGAGTCATCCTGAATATTCCCCCAAGGCTGGCAAGGCTGTTGAGGTCAGGACAGATGAGATCTGAATGGTGGTGGGTGCTTTCACAAGCCCAGGAGAGGAGGAAGTGCCTGAATCCTTGTGCTCACCAGGCAAAAGTCTTTACCTGGCAGGTAAAGCCCCCTGTCCTGGGCAGGGACGGCCCCTATCCTCTGCAGGGACAGGCTGTAGGGACAGGCCTCAGAGAAACTCCTCCCTAGTGTGGATAGAGAGGATGCTCGTTGGTACCAGACATCAACCCAGCCTGGAAATCACACGCTGCCTGCCTGGTGGGCTTGAAACTTCTGGCACTCAGTAACTGAGGGCAGGAGGGGCTGGACCAACCCGACTGATTTGACAAAAGCCTTAGGAAAACTCAAATCTCCTGCATGCACTTTCTCTACGGGCACAGTTCAGCCTTGCACTGAGGGTGCCTGCAAAAATAGGGCTCCACCAGGACCCAATCCCAGGCCAACACTGCCTTCCCTCCCCAGCGCCCTGCACAGGGAAAACATCCCTCTCCGTGTGGATTTACTGTCCATCTTTTTTTAAAAAACTGCATAAATAATTGAAATTATAGCTCAGCCTCTGCCCCAACACTTGCTCCTGGACCTCCTCGTGCCCTTACAAAGCCAGCACTGAGGTTTATATGCTGATAAACTCCCCTGCCACAGCAATTCTGGGCGGTGGGAAGAGGAAAAAAAAAAAACCCTCAAATAATGGTAAATGGATGCAGAACGCTCTGCCTAATCAGATTCCTGTCCCCTATTGAGGCCAGGAAGGAGGGACCCCGCTCCTCCCCTGCCCTCAGCCCAGCCTCCGCTTCACCGGCTCACACGGAGAAACTTTCTGGACAATTTAATCTCGACAGGGTGTTACTTAGAAAAACCTTTTTCACTGTCAATTTTTTTCCCCCTTCCCTTCCACCCCCCCCTTTTTTTTTTTTTCCCTCCCAGCCTTGATTGAATTTTGCAAGCCCCTGATATCTTTCTTTTTTGTAGGGATGCACGCTGCTTATGCAAATACCAGCCTTTCATACCAGCCTCCCTGGCTCAAGCCCTCCAACTTGAATGTGACCAAAAGCTGTGCTCTCCCCTGCTAACTCCTTAGCACAATTACACCTCCATTCTGCTCCAGGGGCCCGGGGAGGGGGAAAAAAAAATCATTTTAAACTAATAACACGTGCTGTTTGCTTTGGATAATTACAAGGGAGCTTCGGCTTCTAAGAGCTATGAAATATTCTGTGCAGCGGGGCGGGAGGGAGGCTCCGTGTTACGCCTACGCCGCGAGTTTTATCTCCTGACGGAGATGCTCGCGTGGCCTCTCGAGGCTCCCTCCATCTCGTGCTCATCCTCTGCACCTGGGCAAGCATTTACATTTCCTACGGAGCAACTTCTCAGCGCTTTGGGCTACAGGAGAGAGGAGAAGGCGTCTGACATTTTCCTTATCTCAAGTTACAATTTCCTGCAAGCATCAAGATAATAAAACATCGGCGATGGGCAAGATGAGCGAAATGAATGCGTCGGCTGAGCCTCCCGCAGCAGCGCGGGAAGGGCCGGGGAGAAAGGACACCCGGGGGATGCGGCTGCTCCGCTGGCTCTCGTTTGCATCGTGGCCCTGACGTTATTGTCCTCCTGCCTTGTCTGCTGGGGAAGTTTATGTGGAGGGCTTTTGCTGGGGCGAGGAGGAGGAGGGGAGTTTTCCCCAAAAGCACCCAGGAATCTGTCAAAAGAGGGACAGAAAAGAGAAGAAGAAGAAGAAGAAGGGAGACAGAGAGTGGGAACGTCAAGGACCCCTGACTAATGAATAGCAAGTTTGCCCTTGAACCTCCCTGGGCTTTGCCATTCCCAGGCTCCAAACAAGGGCTGATGCATGCTTGGGCCCAGCTGCAGGGGGACCGGGCTATGGTTCATCTCAGACACTTTGACAGGCCGGGCCTTTTCCCCACATAGCTCAGACTCGCCTAACTACTCCCCTGGCAACAGCTCAGTGCAGGAACCTGCGCTGAGGCCCTGCCTGCTGCATACAGAAGTACGAGGAGGAGGAGGGGAGCCGCTGGGAGAAATTAGCTAGAGACTGGCTTAACCCATCAAATGCTGGGCAGGCGTTGCCAGCCCCAGCACCCTTTGCTCAGCCCCAGCACCCTCCAGGCATCCCCAGGTGCTCACTGGCCAGTATCTGCAGTGGAGCTGGAGAGGGGCAGGGGTGGGTTAGATGTGCAGAGTCGCTGTGTATCACAAATCCCACGACCTGCTGCTTCACCATGACCCAGCGCCTTGGATCTCGTGAGTCTGAATGTCCTCATGGTGCCAGGGATGTAGGAGGGAGCCAAAGTAGCCAGCTGGAAAAGGCCACTGCACACTGAGAGGAAAGGGCATGGCCTCCCCCCGGTGTGGTGGGACAGGGCATCCCTCTCTGCCAGCCAAAATGAGGGCAGGGGCTGGATGAGAGGCACAAACTTGCCCTGGATGCTCTTTCTGCATTGCAGATCAAAGGCTGGGGACGAGCTGGCCTTAGAGGTCTGCACTGAATGGCCGGAGAGAACAGGCACAAGCACCCAGCGGCTCTAAAATGCGACCCAGAAACGTTCCCACATCCCAGCCCCATATAAATCAAGGGGGGAAAAAAGGGGGAGCTCCATCTCAGCCTCTGTTTTTACAGAGCATTTTTCATGTGCAGCCCCTGAGAGAGAGCTTTGCCGAGGTTGTTAAGGATGGCTCCTGCGCCAGGCAGAGAGGGGGACGCACCATATGGAGAGGAGAAAAAGAAAAGGGGACACTGAAAATGGAAAATTATGCAAAGCAGGAGGAGAGGCGCTGGGGGAAAGGGGGGAGGGAGGCAGCAAGGAGGTGGGGGATGGGGAGACAGGAGGCTGGAAGGGAGCCCTGACTTGGGGAACACCATGAGCTGGCACTGGGGCTGCATGTGGGACAGAAGTTTCCTGTGACTGGGTGCAGGACAGCCCTTTGTACCCTAGGGTGCTGTCACTGGAGGGCAGTTCTTCAGCCTGGCCTTCCCTGGGAGGGTCTGGGCTGTGCCAGGGCGATGCCCAGCTGGACTGTGGTGGGTGCATCCTGTTTCTGGAGTTGTGCTGCACTGGCAGACACAGAAAAATGGGGTCCATGGTGACCTACTTCAGAGGTTTCCTGAGTTATTTCAGAGGTGTCCTCTGTTACTATAGCAATGAGGGTGCAAGCAAACACTATGGGCTTTTGGTCAAGAGTTTTGCTTTCATCAGTCACAAAAACCAGAGCCATGTAAGGAGATGCCAGGGCATTGTAAGAAAAGGCTCTGATCAACAGCAACGATAGCAAGGGCCCAAACTGCCCCTGGGTCTCAGCTGCCCATGCAGTGATGGTGGATGCTTGGGTGAGTGAAAGGAGAATCCAAATGCAACTGCCAGAGCTCTTCCCTTTCCCTTGGACCCTGCAGAGTCCTGGTGCTGCAGGGTTAGCTGCAGGCCCAGTGTGGCTCAAGGATGCTGTGCAGGCATTCCAGTCCAGGCTTGTGTTACTGCCCAGCTTGTGCTCCGACTCCAGCATCTGGCCTAACGCTGTGTTTGGAAAAATGACTCGACTCTTCCCAACCCAGGTCTAGAGCTCCCTTTCCCTACCCTGAAAACACCAGCCGCCTTTGGGGAAACCACCCACCCTGTCACTGTGACAGCTTCTTTGTCCCAAAGCCGCTCTGCGCCTCAAACTTGTGGCACTCTGCTGGCTCCCTGTCATGGGCCACAACCACCTTGCACATCCTCACTGGGTGCAAGACCCCTTCTCCAGCCCATCTTTCACCCAGCAAGGAAAGCCACTCACCCCCATGCTTGGTGCTTGTTGCTCTGTGACTCCTGCTTTGTCCCCTCCATGCCATTCCCATCTTCCCGTTCTGTGGCTTTTGTTCAGAGCAGCCAGTGTTTTTCCTTCACTCTCCTCAGCATTGCTCCACACCCAGGAACACAAACTGCTCCTGGCTCCCACTGCTCATCTCTCTTGGCCCTGTCACAGCCCTTGATCTCACACCCGTATCTACCACACTGCTCCCTTTTCCAGCTCCTTCTCCTTTTTGTTCCATCAGGAAACCTTCCCTTGCTGCATCCCAACAGGATTTCTCCATTAATCCCATCTACTGTGCTTCCCTCCATTTACCACTGGTTAATTTACCATCAGCCCTATGCCCCCAAACCCTCATTTCAGGGAAGTGTGGGGCAGATTCATGTGAGGCCAGTGCATGCGAGGGGCTGGTACAGAGACAGGCGTGGGACTGTGCCTGCAGAGATGGGCACGCTTGCCCTGGCATACACGTGTTCCTGCCTGCACATGCCAACACCTACATGCTCCTGCCCACGTTCCCGCTGCCAGATCCAAGGCTGTGGGATTTCAAGGGGAGTTCTTGTTCTCCAATGGGGCATGGGCGTAATCTGCACAGCACGGCTGCAGGTTGGGATTTGGGCTTTTTGGTCTTACAGTCACTAGACTAAAAAGATGCTGTATTCATTTAGTTTCTTCGAGAGCCATGCCCTGGAGTAAGGCTACATGTGTTGGCCAGATCCTAAGTAAAGCCGTGGAATAAGCTGTAGGCACTGAAGAGGATTCATCTAAGCAGCATACAAAGAAAAACAGCAAAAAATAAAGTTCATGGGGGCACAAGGAAAACAGAGCTTCCACCCACAGAGCAGCTGTGTGGGGCTCTGGAGACAGGCAGGCAACGTGGGAGATGTTTCAGAGCTTGCTCTCAAAATGATGCATTTGCAACCGCTTCCCTTCTGCAACCACTGGAGGTACACTGCGCTACCTGCCCTGCAGAGACACATTTCAATCTTCAGGCACAGGAATTTGTCCTGGGCTGCTTCCAGGCTGGCTGGCCCCTGTGGCAGCATGATGCAAAAATGAGATGTGCCTCCATGCGAGAGGAAGAAGCGGGACATACTCTATCCCTTGGTATCCTGACACGGGCAAGAAACTGCCCCTCCACGAACAAAGCCAGGCAAAGGGGCTGTTTGGTGTTCTCACCGCAAATTCCCACCCACGAGGAATGGGTGGTGTGGGGGAAGCAGATGGGATTCAGGGTGTCCTTTGGATCAGGCTGGCCTCAGCTGCTGTGCTGGAAGCTGAACCATTTCCAAGGAGGATACAGCAAGAACAGTGAGTCCTGCCCAAGTGACGGTCCAAAGCGCTGGCACTTCGTCCTGATTCAACCTCGCCCCAGATTCCTGCCCTCGGCGTGCATCCAGGTTCCTTTCTCCTTGACCCATCTCCATCAAAAGAAGCGCTGTTACGAGTCTCTGCTCTGAGTTTCTAGTCTACAAATAGAAGCAAAGCAGCGCCTGCTCCAGAGCTGAACATTTCCACTAAACCCTATTTTGATGCCTGTCCCGGCCACAGAAATCTTTTGGGACCGTGTCACTTGTATGAGATGTTAAATATTTCAACCTCCAGCAATACAAGACACTGATACAATACCGAACTACACAATTGCTGTATGTCCCTGCACTTCCACCTTGGCTGCAGAGTTGCTCCACAAGGGTTCATCTCCAGCAAATATTTCTCTGGACAGGGACAGGGAGTTGGCTGCCTTGAGCACTGGGGCTGATGTGTTTATCGGGCAGCAAAGCTGGCCCTGCCATCTCTCCCGGGGAAGCTGTGCCACGGGAGCTGCTAAAACAGCATTTCATTTCCAAACAGGGCCCCAGAGACCTCTTGTGTGAAGGATTCAACAGAGCGAGGCGGGGTAGCGCAGAGCAAGGAGACACAACCCCAGGCTAAAAATAAGCCAGACCCCAGGTTTGATGAACCTTATTGCTCTGCACAAGGGTTCAGGCTGGCCTGTCCCCTTGAATGAGTGCCAATCTCTCCTACGCCACCACTGATGGGGAAACGGCGAATTGGGATTTTTTTCACCTCCTTCTTCCCCCCTTTTTCCTCCCCTAACGCCTTTTACGCATCATAAGCAAAGTCCTAATAAAGCTCCCATCCCCACTGCCAGCCCTGCACCATGCTCCCAGCAGAAAAGAGATGCAAAGCCACGCTTGGAATCTGATTCCCCGGCTTTAAACGCTGCTCTGCCAGCAAAGTGCGACTTGAAAGCTCCCCTGTCACAGTTACAAAGCTCCGAACAGCCCTTCCTCGGATAATCACGCTTATCTCCAGATTAAGAAAGAGAGACCTGCAGCTGAGGCTGGTCACATGGGCTGGGATGTGGGCAAATCTCTTTTAAACAATCCCCATATAGCTGTGACCTCCACCACAGCCCAAATACACCGTCCCTCAGTCCCACTCGAAAACCAGCTCTGGAGACATGACAGAGCATGTGAGAGGAGACTGGGCTGGTGATGGGGGGGGGCAGGAGGGAAACCAAGGGGGAGGAGTGAGAAAGCAACGGAGAAGAGGAGGGTGAGAAAGACGGAAGAAGAAATAAGTAACGGGAGGATGTGGGAGAGGAATAGGATGTGGTGGAGAGGGAGGAAAAGTGCATGAATGGAGGGGGAGGATGATGAAGGACAGGGAGGTCTCTGCTACTCTTCCTGTTGGGGATTAGTTGTCCCTGCACTGTCCTCAGTTTAACTCTTCCCACTCTGTCCCCGGCTGGCAGCCTAGCCTGATTACGTGACTCCAGCTGTGCCAAGCAGCCTTGGCAGGGCGAGCATGTTACCTACTTTGCTGCCACGGATTCATTAAGAGGCTTTGCTTGTGTGGGAATAGTCATCCCAACGGGAAAAGGGAAAAAAACCCTTCTGCAGATCAACCTGGCGAGGAGCTCTGACAAAGCGGTTTCCACAGCCCTGCCCAGAGTTTGGGAGCAGAACTAAGGAGAGACAGGGATGTGTAAACAGCAGAGGGGTGGGAGATCAGCTGGAAGGGGTCCCTAGCATGGCCACTGCTCGGAGATGAGGCACGAGACAGGGAGGGAACTACAAGCCCTTTGCAGGATGCTGGTGCCTGGTTCTTCTTTGTCATTAAAGGCCACCTTGCATCTGGGTCAGGCATGGATGACACATTTACCCTCTGCGTAAATGAAAGGTCTGAGCAACCGCAGAGCGACTTTTTCCAACAGCAGGTTCCCTTCTTACATCCATGTGGGATTAACACAATTACTTTGCAATGGAGGAGCCCAAACAGCTCTGAAATGGGCACAGAGTGCTGGGGCTGCACCTCTCTGAAGATGCCCACTCTCTGCTGGCACTGACTTGGGGTTTCCAGCCGTGGCCATCGGCTGCAGCCCGCCGGAGGGACTGCAGTGCTGCCTCTCTGGCTGCTCATTATTCACCCTGCGCAATTAGGCACCGCTGATAAATCACATGAAATTGCCTTTGTTCTCCAACTGGAAGACCTCCATTTCCTGGGAATCCCTTTTTTCCCTGCACATTACTGATGAGCTGCCCACTGTACCTACTGCTGGAATGGCAGTGAGGATTTTGGGGCACTCTTTGGGCTGGCCCTCATAGATGTCCCATGCAGGTCGATGGGGAGGTGTAGCCTGGCCCTGCCTGTGTTCCTGGACTTCTCTGAGCACAAAGGAGAGCTGCTCCTCCTGCCGCCCACTCTGCCCTGCCAGGGACTTGTCAGCTCTCCTCCAGGCAGGTGGCTTTGTCGCTTCCTGGCTACTCTACCATCTCTCCATGTCACCTCCCAGCTTCCTCCCCAGTAGCAGAGGAAAGCCCAGTGCCGCTGCAAAGTCAGTGGGGGAAGAGGCGTCAGCCCTACCCAACCCTAACCCTGCTGATGCCAATGGCCACTTTATCTTGTTCATGACCTTCCCCTTTTCCTCATGCTCTGCTGCTTGGACCAAGCATCTCCCACCCAGGCTCCCTGCAGGTCCAGCCCCACTCCATCATGTATCAGCTCCTGCTCTTCATTCCTTCACTGCACCAGGACCCAAGTACGGAAGAGAAGGCAAAGCAAATTGGAGCCAACACAAAGCTGGGCGCTACCAAACTCCACAGGAGGCAAGCTGTGCTCCAGTAAGACTTCCCAAAATGACCTCTGCTTCAGAGCAGCCTTGTGCTACGTAAATCCCTGCTCTTTCAGCATCCGGCAGCTGCTCAGACGGGACCACAGGGAGAAAAGACATCTTGGCCCGTTCAAGAGTTTCTTCCCATTCTGCTCAAGAAATGTACGTGGGCTCTTAAGTCTTGTTGATTTAAGGGAAAGGATGCAAAATTAATTTAGACAGGAAATTAATTAGATGTGAACTGATGTTTACATCCCTACACATACAATGAATTCTTGTGCGAACCTACAGAATGCAGATGGATGGATGGATGAATGGTAACAGCAGTCTAGGAATGACATTATGTGCTGGTCCATACGCTGGGGATGTAGAAAGACTTTTCTCTGCATTGGTAATTAATAACTCTATCCTGAGCAAATGTTGATAAATCCTTTATAGAGCACGTTATCTCTGTCTCTCCAACTCCTTTCTGCATTTCCATTTGCCTGTTTCCACTGCTCCACCCCTGGCACCCACACGCTTCACTTCCCTCCCATATTTTGTAACTGGTAGCAGATTTGACTCCCTTTCTGGAGAAGGAGGCGGAGGTTTTGTTACTGGGGCTTTGTGTGAGTGATTGCATGTGTATGTGTGTATACAAAGATGGATACAAATCCATTGGAAATAAACACCTTTTAAGCGACTCGAGAGAAAGACACACAGGGCAGAGGAAAAGAAAGAGCCTACAGACCCTCAGCCAGACAATCAGCCAAGATGAAGAGAAAGACCCAGTGAACCAAAAAAAGCCTCAGTTCTCTTTTAAACTCTCCATGATTTGCAACGAAAGCAGCAGATCTCATCGCTGGGAAGCCGAGCTCCGGCGATGCAACCCTCACCCCTTCTCCCAGCCCCGCACAGCTCAATTACCCCAGGCTGCCAGGCTGCACTGAGCACACCCCCACCACCCCGCATCTCCCCCGCCGCCGAGACAGCTTTCGCCAATGGAAGGAGTACAAATATATTCATTGGCACCTTATCAGACATGCATGCAAAACTAATTAACATGGGGAGACATGCAAGCTGCCACCCAGCCACAAATACACACCCACGAGCATGCACACACACACGCACGCATGCACAAGGCAACCCTTGTCTAGGGGGGACATTCAAAAGGCTTTGTCACTAATTTAGGCATCTGTCTCAGTCTGGTCTGGTCCTCCTGGCTAGGCTGGAGTTGTGGTTTTTTTCCCACTCTGTTTGACAATGCTGGGAACATGCCCGGAGACCCCTCATTCAAATCACCCCTTGACAATGGTCTCATTGTGTGAGCATATAGAAAAGGGAAAGGATGGGGGAGAAGATGTGGAAGGGGGGTAAGGAATTAAAATGTGAACCCAAGGAAGTGTTTACTAACACAAGCCTCGCAGCTGCCCCGTCTCTCCTCCACCCCCTTCTTCCGCCCCCAGCCGTTCCAATGGCCCAGCTTGTCCCCAGTTCGAAGCGGGCAGCAGGATGTCGGGACAGTGGAGTGGGAGCAGGGCTGCACAGAGGTGCACAGAGAGCAGGCAGACCGGATGGATGAAGCCTCAGGGCATTCAAGTCTTTGGCAGCAGGGGGGCAGGTACAGGTTAGAGAAGAGAAGATAGAGCCAGAGATGCCTTGGAGAGGATTAGGGACTTAAAATGTCCCGGGAAGGACATCTTCATGGAGGAGCAAGAGATTTATTGGTATAACCACTCCAAGGCTTTTTCAGGCAGGAACAAAAAGTGCTTAAACCTGGCCTTGTGGATTTAGAGCAAGTGAGCAGCCTCACCGCACGGTTTGGACTGCTCTCTTTGGTGCTGCTGCCAGACACGCTACAGCACAAGAAGAAAGGGGGAGAGCAGCAGGGAGTTGGAGCTGGGGGCTCAGAGGATGGACCGGCCTCCCTTCAGGACCTCACTGTCTGCCTATTGCTAGTTATTAAATACCAGGAGAAAAAAAAAATAGGGAAAAATGCCCCAATGCTCTGACCACCCCCCAGGCACGCCTGGGGAAGGAAATAGCGAAGGTGCAGATGGGGGGTGGTCGCCCCCAGCCCCACCGCGCTTGGCTGGCCTTGGCAGGCTCCGTTCAGCTGGAAATGCCCAAGAGCCAGCAGAGCAATGGGAACGGGAGCTGGGGAGGGGGAGAAGATGATGACAACGTTTTCCATATATGCAAATGCATCCACACAAGATACCCAGAGGGAGACAAAACAAAGAGACCTCAAAGAGGCTGGCTCTGAGACCCGCACAAAGCCAGATACCTCCGCACACCTACGGTGTTTGCACGTGAGGACCTGTGCAATGCAGGATGCAATGTTGCCCAGAGGTTCCCCCCAATCTGAGCAGATATCAACCCAAAGAAAGCCTGGTGGAGGAGCCCAGTGAAAGCTGCAAAGCCAAATGCCACAATCCCACATCCTCCTACACAAACAGATGCACCTTAGGAGTACAGAACTATTCCTGTCCTTTAGCTTAGTCAGAGAAGAGAAAAGCTGTGATGCAAACCCACATGAGCCCTGCCTTGGTGGGCAGAGGTAGCTCTGCTCCTCCGACACTGCTCCTGCAGTCGGATCCACCCCCTAGACCTTTGTGTGCTTTCCATAAGAGGAAAGCTAGGAGATTCCCGGACATTACTATAAACAAGGCCGGGCAAAATGTCACACAGAAACCCAAGAACATACATGAGGCGAAAATTTTCTTTCCCACAACCATCGCAACAAAACAAAAGTCACCTGTGCAAACATTTCTGCTTAAAAAAGGGAAACTACTGCCAAGTAAGCAAATCTGTGCTTTTTATCCAAACAAGTGGTTGTGAGCAGTTTTATTGCCACATTCCTGTGCCCCAATACACAGGGATAAGCACTCGACACACAGCGACACACAGGGACTTGGGAACAGAGCTGTTGTTTTAATAGGGCAATGAAGACAGCGAATGAAATAAAACCCTACAGAGATCAGCTTGCAGAACTCAAGGCTGAGAAAATCTATTTGATGGTGAAAGGAAACAAGGACACTCGTGATTCTGCTCTCATTTCCATGCTATAAATTTGGGCAGCTTTTAGTGAACGCAATTAAATCCTCACTTAGGATTTAACCTGGTGAAGCTGAGGGCAGACCTTGCTACAAGACCCACCTCTGGGCTCTTCCCCTCAACTTACTCTGCAGAGGCCAGCAGGAGCTGTGAGACAACTGAGTGAAAAAGCAAGGGAATTCATAGATCCCTGCCAATGTAGCCATTTCAAAGCCCCCTTCAGCTCTGTCTTGCCTGTTTTCTCCTTCCCCAGTGATTTGCCGCTTTGCTGATGGAGCTTTGGCTGCAGGGAACACTCAGTACCAGCCTGGCAAGCACAGAGACTCAATAGTATCTGGGCATCTCCTTCCCTTTGCCTCTAATGGGAACTGAAAACCTCAGCAAACCCCCAACACATCCACTCCCTGCCTCTGGTAGCTGATCCTTCCTTTCCAATACTCTTAGGGTCTCAGTGGGGATCCCATGCAAGACTCTTGCAAGAAACCCTGCAAGACCCTCTGTTATTAACATCTCTTTGACTATTCTTTACATTTTCCTTTATTCTAAGACAGGGCTTAGAATTTCAAAGGCTTTTGCCCACCAGCGCAGTTTAACACACTGAGTTTCCCAAGCAACAAGTGATAGAACTCCTCACCTACTTGTACCACACAGGTAAAGTGACCTCAGGGCTGTGACCTTAAATCCACACATGCTATTCCCCGTGGATGTTGAGAGGTGTAAATCTCAACATCTTATTAAACAGATCACTCAGAACAGATTGCCTCACAACATAACTTTTCGGCTGGCCACTACCCACGAGCGGATGATTTTACATGACATTTATTCATGCAAATTGCCAAGGCTGTAGTCTGGTTACCCAGCAAGAGCATAAAAATTTACAGTTTAGATGCATAAATGCTGGCACCATGAGAGAAGACATGATGAGACTGGAAACACATCCCTGGGTTTCACATAGAGTGCAAGAAAACTTAGAGGGAGTCCTCATCAGATGGGGGTTTATCAGGAATGACCCCCCCCCCCCAAATGATCCAGGGGAGGCAGAGAAAGGCATGTGCAAGACTGCAGGGGCTACAGAGAAATGAACTTCTCCTGCTGCATGTGCAGGAACCTGCCATGGGGAGAGCACACGCAACATTTTACGTCACTCACAAAGCCTACTCTGTCCAATAAAGTGGGGAGGTAAAACAAAGCATGAAATCCAGGCATAAATTAGCATCCCTCTAGTCTAGCTTTATTTGTGCTGCTGCTGCTGTGGATTAGCATCTAGCTGGCTGACAGGCTGATAGGCAGACAGAAACAGGGAGAAATAAAAAAAAAAAAAATCAGTAGGTGTCTTTTTTTCCCTATGGTTCCTGGGACGCCTGCCTTCAAAGTGCAGGCAGTGTTCATCCCTTTAGGACCCAAATTCTTCCATCGTCCTGTGACAGCAATAGGCTCTGCAGGAAAGCAAATCCCCCTGAGATATTTGTGCCTGCACTCTGTGGAGCCGGCACACGTCATCTAACGCAAGCCCAGTGCGAACCCGTCACATCCTCAGCCGCCATCCCTCCGGCATCCACAGCTCCACTCTGCAGAGAGCCACAGAGCCCCGGGAGCAGCTCCGGTGTGGGGCTGGGAGACCTTGAGGACAGCACCTCGCCACAGGCACACACAGGGAGCAGACGCCTCGGGATTAGCTCTGGATCATGTTCACTCTCGCTTAGGGCAGCTGCTTCCTTCACTGCTTGCAGCCACGGCTGGGTTTGGTACCTGATCCCAGATGACATGACCGGGATCACACGCCGGCATCTCCTCTCAGTTTGTGTCAGAAATGTGTCACTGCCAGCTCCTCGGGCAGGAGGACCTGCAGAGAGCTTCCATCGGGCTGACACACAGCCTTCCGCTCCTCAGGGCTGCATGGCAAAATGAGTGGTCGTCACCGGAGACATCCCTCCTCTCAGGGCTTGGTGGCCTCGTGCCCACCCACCCTTTCCAAGCACAGCCATGAAAACACAGCACTAAAGAGGTGCCAGTCCTGACAGCCACCACTTTGGTCTTTCCCAAACCAGCCCTGGCAAAGGACGCGTTTCTGCCCTAGCAACTTCAGGCAGCAAAGAGGAGCTGGGAAGCTCCTGACTTGTGCACAAACTGGGGCAACAACAGCAGTAAACTTGACCGTGATCAGAGTGAACTGCAAAGCCCATCTCCACCCTCACTGAGCCATTCAGAACTTGGCTGTGCTCTCAGGTCACAGGAGATTTCTAGTCCTTGCCTGTCTTTTAAGGAGCCAAACACAGAGCTCAGTTTTTAGGCTATGGAAATCAAATTTTCAGCCATTTGCAAAGGTGGCCTAGAAAACACAGACTAATTCTGCACAGCCATAAAGCGAGTCCCTCAGGAGTACAGCATGCAGTTCGAACACCCCCGTGTCCCTCTGCCTGCCACCATGACTCTCATTGAGTGGGTCTGATCAGAGGATGCCGGTGTGAAAACTCCCCAGGATGCTGAGAATCCCTCCTCGGCAGAGCCCTTGCAGCTCTCAGCCAAGTGTACTGGCCCCACTGATCACTGGTGCCACAATCCCAGTAGATTGGTACTGGCATTGGAGCATGGAGCAGGCAAAGCCTTGCTTGTACAGCAGGCACCTGTGGCCAGTTCTGCTCGCTCCATGCCCAAATGGGTCAACACAGGCAGGTTTTCCCCAAAGGAGGCAGAAGGGCACTTTGCAGGGCTTCGAGACAGCTGCAGCTGGAAATAGCCCAAGCAGAAGAGATCTATCCCTGTTCCTCCAGCCACGCCTTCCCTGGAGTGCTCAATCCAATTCCGGAATAAAGCACACCATCACCACCCTCATCCCACTGCACCCAGCAAGACAGTCCCCTCCACATCCACGCACCCACAGAGGTATCTATGGAAACATCCCATAGCATCAGTAGGGCGGTTTCTTTTAGGGGCTAGGAAGGAAGGGAAGAAGGATGAAGAGAGCGTAGAAACCGGAGCCTTTATTTCCCAGCACTCAGCCATGTTGTTAATTAGGTAGAGAGACCAGCCACTTCCTACCACATCCTCAAGCTCTTGCAGCAAGAGCAGGCACTCCTTTTGTCTCTGTCCTTTGGGGATGAGAAGGAGGCAAGGAGGCAGAAGTCAGACAGAGCCTACAGAAATGCAACAAGCTGCAGGAAGGATTTTTCCTTTGCAAGGGGATGGGCGCCTGATGGGTTCCCCAGCCAGCACTTATCTGTGTGAACCATTTGTTTCCTCTCCAAGCTCTCATCTTGCTCTGACACATCACCCATTCACCTGATTGCAAGCAAAATGAGTCAGATGGGTCCCAGCCTTGCACCCACTCATAAGCCCTCTATTTCTACTCTGCTCCTCAGTGCCACACCTTCAGAAAGCTCAGCCTGGGGACTGTGCAGGACCACAACTGCCTTCAAAGCTTGTACAAGTCCAGACTCACACATGCAGTTTGCCTTTCATTCTGAACAGCTCCAGTTCAACTCTGCATAAGATGTATTAAAACTCACACTGGCAACAGCACATTCAGCCAAGCGGCCACTGGGACCAAAGCAATACCTAGGAAATGTATCACAAATGGACTGAAGGAGCACATTCCCTTGACTCACTGGTCCAAGTGGCGACTTGGGACATGTCTGCAGCAGCCTGGGGAGACCCTGCACAGTCCCATGAGGACACCACAGAGACAGCATCTCCTCCTCTGGCTCTTAAGCAGAGTCTTCGGCAGCGCTGCACACAGCATGTGACCTCTCAGTTAAAGCAAGGACCAAATAAATTTTAAAAAGCATTTTTTTTCTGAGTCCTGCCACATGGAAGTCAAATACTGTTTTTCAAGCTGTTCCCAGAATGAGACAGAGCCAAACATGTCCACAGGCACAGCCAGTCTGTGTCTGTACAGCCTTGTTCCTACCACCTTCATTAACACGTACAGAGATGTGCATCCCTCACTTGTGAACAAGGTGCCAGGGACCAACATCACCAATTATTACCTTCCAGACCATAGACCTCTGTGTCCAAGGTTCTCTGTGCCCAGGGCCACACAACAACATCTGGGACCACTCCTGAGGGTCCTCAGTACGTTTAGGGGCTTAAGTGAAGTCCAAGCCAGCCACTATCCAACCCAGTGTGATCCATGACACTCTCTTTTACTCCCTGTTCGGTGTTATGCAGCATCCTGCACTGTCAGCCTTAAGCTTTGAGTCTCAATCCCCAAAATTGCTAAGACTCATTCCAAAAACCAACTATTTGGAGGGGGTTTTTTTTCAGACTGATCATGCCCAAGCCCTACAAAGTCTTTGACTTATTTCCAGAGTTTTCACTGCAATTAAGATGTCCCTAAATACATTTCTTGTTAGCATAATTCTATTAATTTTAAGTGAGAACTGAGACTTTTAAGCAGTCCTTGATTACAGTTGCTGGGGGTTTGCAACAGACACCCCAAATCCCAAGGTTTGTTCTAAAACCTCAGTGAATTATTCTAGTCCAGCCTTGCCAGCTGCTCTTCTACCCAAAAGGCACCTTCCCTTGAGAGCAGGATAGTAGAAGAAGGGAAGAAAGCTGGAAAACAGCCATTTCTGGGACTACAAATGAAATCAGGAGGAACAGTCCCAAAAGCCTCTCTTAGCCTTGGCCACCAGCAGCAGCTACTCGGGAAGCTCCCACCAAGTGAGAGCCAAAGGAAGAGACACACTGATCCTGCCTTGCTAGATTTTATGCCAAGCTTGTCAGCAAGGCATGCTCAGCTTTGGCTGCCCAGGAAATGCAAACCTCTCCTTTGTGTGGCTTTCTGGACACCTCCCGCTGCCCTTGCTAAATCCCAAAGCCAGCAGCATCCCTTGCAAGGTGCACGCCATGCCAGAGGCAGCAAAGACGTGCTCCTCGCAGCCTCCTGGCTCCAGGCCTTCTGCCAACACCGTCCCAACATGGGGCACGCAGGCAAAAGAGCTGCCGGAGGAATCCACGCCAAGCGGCGCTGAGCACGACCTTTCTGCTTTACAATGGTAACCTGAATCCTAAATACTGGATTTCTAGGCACGCATTAAAGCCATGAGACAATGGAGACGGCGAGGCTGGGGCTGGCTGCAAGCCAGCTCCGTGCCGGCCCCGCCAGCGCCCGATGTTTCCCATTTCCTTCTTTTTTTGCCATGGCAGATAAGCAAAGTCCCCCTAAGCCAGGAGGCAGGTGCACAAGCTCACCCCTGACTTGGGGACCGTGCATGACTCACCCCCCGGAGAAGGTGGATTCCCAAGAAGACCCAGAGAGGTGGTTGCCTTCCTTTCTCCCTCTCTCTCTCATATGAGCATTGCTTCTCCTTTAATTGGTTTCATTCATGGCGGCCCTTTGCTAAATGTAATTATGCCAGGCTCTCTCCATCTGTCTGCGTTCAGGAAGAGCCATCGCTCTCACCGTTTTTATCTTCAATCTTTATTTCTGCATTAATCCCCACTCTGCAGCTCACATGTACAACAATGTCCAGGACCTCCTGAGGACATACAGGCACAGAATGAAGAGCAGGATTTGTCCCTGGGTCTCTCCTGGCTGGAGGACATTTTTTCACAGGGAAAGCCCCATACCTCAGTCACTCTGTAACATCTACATCTCTCAATGATACCTGCACAAGCCAGTCCTTTTGCAGACACTCAAGAGTTGTCTGGGAGCCCAGGCAAGAGGAGACAGCTTGATTTTGTCTGCATCACAGAGCTGTCTCTGGCTCTGCCCTGTCTTCCAAGCCCGGTACATAAAGGTAGCAAGATGCCTGCTTATGTTGACATGGACCGCTTTTCACATGGAGAAAGCATTCAGTCCCAAACTACCACGCTCATTTTCCTTCCCAGGAATGCACAGGGTGAACACGGCTGAGCACAGGGATTAACAAACCCCAGCTCTGCAAGGGCAGCTCATAGCTGCATGGCTGAGGCTGCAAAGCGCCCAATGCACCTAGAAGGATTTCATTCCTCAGGATTCATTACCCAAGGTCCTTACACCTTCCTCAGCCAGGGTAGGTAGATCTTGGGGGGAAAATACAATGCTAAAGGAGCTGTTGGTTTATCAAGAGACCAAACCCAGTGACACAGACCCTGGGCAACCAAGCACCATCTGGTGACCACCGGCTCCCGACACAATAGCCCACGTTGGCATGTTTATGATAGAGACCAGAGGCGGATTCCCATTATCCCCATCAGATCCTGTGATGTGGTTTCAGGAGAAGGACCATGAGAAGCAGATGGGATGGCAGAAGAGAAAAGAACGCCGCGAGACAGACAGACAGGAGAGATTTATATGAAGCTAAAGCGCATACCCATAAACATGGGATAAGTAAATAGCATGTAAGTATGAAATTAAATGCAGGGAATCCATGGCATCCAGTAATCAGTCAAATATCTCCTTCACCTCTTTTTCAGTTTATCATCAGCATTTTAAAATGAGATATTTATGCCAATAAGTAAGCCAGTTGTATATTGTAACCCTGCAAATATTGGCTTGGATCTGAGAGATTCGTCCCGACAGACAATTCATTTTTACAGTTATTTTTGGACTCCCGGCTTTCGTGGAACACCGGCTCTCTGTGTTGGATTTTATGCCCCTGAAATGTATTTACAATGCATGGCATCTGTATTGTGCATTACACACTTAAATCATTGCATATCATTCATCGCTTGTAAAAAAAAATATTGCAATATCCTGAAGCTCTGAATACTCAAATTCAAAATATAACTGCTGCATTTTCAGAGTAATGCTATAAAATAATGTTGTATTTTTAGATAAAGGAGGGAAAATTGATCATGAGGAACATGGATTCCCAAGATCTGGGAAGAAGGGGAGTTTGGATTTCGCAACACAATAAATGGGAAAAAAATAAAACTAAAAGCTGAAAAACCCACAAAGGTTTATTTTCTAAACAAGAACATGGAAACATTTTGTCACTTAAACAAAGGGAGGAGGGCGGGGGAGGCTCCGCATCCTTGGCTTGCTCTCTGCAATGGACAAATACTATCAGAAACAAAAAGCATGGCATAGTTAGCAGGAGCTCAGCGCTTTAGAATTAATGGTATGTATTTAAGTTCCTTTTAGGGGAAGCCTTCTGCAACTGGGGGGGGGGGGAAATTCATGGTTTTAAAGGCTTCTGTCATTGCTGCCTACAAGCAGAAGAGAAAGGCACTTTCTTTGTCATCCGGGGGTTTATGGCAACACCTTAATATGTCCTTTTCATAGGTGAAGCAAGGCGCACAAAGCAGCCGCGTGCCAACGCGTCCCCCCCCACCACCGGCAAAATAAATAAATGGAGGAACGCGGGGACGGCGGCCGTCGTAATCCCTCGGCAAAGAGGCAGTGAGGATGGTCTGGTGGGGTAAATATCGCACGTCTCCTGCCAAACCCCGCGTGGGCTATTGTCCTGCCACCCCTTTTAGATGTCATTAAGGATTTTTCGCATACAACCAAACGAGCGGAGGGGATGAACGCGCTTGCTTCTTCCCCACCAGTTGGAGAAGCCATGACGAGGCGGCTGGGAGCCGGCGCAGGGAAAACACAGGGCAAATTAGGAAGTATGTTAATTCAGTTAATATCACAGAGGGGCTGGCGGGCGGTGGGGGGGGAGGTGTGCGCGCAGATTTTCCGCCCGAGGAAGGAGGTGGCAGAGAAAGAACTGGGGCATGCCAGCTCCCGTTATTGTTCTGCCTTCATCGGTAATTAGCAAGATAAGGAGGGGACGGCGTGAGGGAGGCAGCGTGGCGAGGACAAGGCAGCGCTGCACCCCACCTCATGCCCATGCGGCCATCTTACAGGCGGCGCTCGCCTCCCGCAAAATGGCCGCCGGGGCCCACGCTGCCTCAGGCCCGCAGCTGGCCCATCCCAGCGGGTTCCCCTCTGCCAGCCCCGAGGCAGTGGGCACCCAGGAGCAGTGGCAGTGGGAAAAGGGGGCCCCAGGAGAAAAGGAGTTGCCGTGGCGGGCCAGAGTGCGCTGGCAAGCGGCCATCTTAGCCTGGGCCCTGCTCGCGGTGCCAAGGCGCTGGGCACGCAGCACTCCCACAGCTCTTTCCCCAGCCCTCCTGGCTGGAACAATCTTGGTACACTTCTCCTTCACCAGGCAGCACACATTGCCTGGGCCCTGCTTGTGCCCACTGAGGCGGCTGTGCCCTTGTCACGGCATTCCCCTCGGACATGAGGGGGCTTATCCCCACATGGGCAGCCGCCTGCCTCAGTGTGTCCCAGTGAGTTCTGAAGGCTGCCAGGCACTGGACTGGCCCTGGAAGACTCAGCCTGGACAGATAGAGCATTCTGAGAGCTACAAGGCAAGATGTCACCTGTCCATCCATCAGTGAGTTACGGGCAAATTATTCCTTTCTCCTGGCCAAAACAAAATAAATTCCAAACCAAAACTGCAGAGATATCCGTAAAGAAGAAGTGAGCTTCCTAAACCTTAATTTAACACAGATTTAAAACAAGGTCAGTTATAAAACGCATGGTTACACAGACGACACAGACAAAGCTACAGACACATTTCTCACTCCATGGGAGCTTTACAGTGGACATATCAGTGTTGCTCAGTTCTCCAAATGAGCAACACCAAATATCAACCAAGGAGCCCTCATCTCTGATCTCGGGCTGCCCTCAGGACAAGACCAGCAATTCCTGACACTAAAGCAGTATTTGGGAAGCAATTCATGTGTCTTTAGCCATGATGGGACTATTTCACACAGTGCAATAGGCACACGACGCACACTGAAAATTCGGCATCTGCTCCAGTACTCTGTGGAGAACCAGAGGGTGATTGCAACCGCATGCGGGCAGGGCCATGTTATACATCTCAGCAAGACAGTGAAACATAAGGGATGGCAGGCTAGCTGCTCCGCTCCAGGGTTGTCTACACGGAAAACCACACCATTATAATGACAGCGCTATAGGTCAACTGCTGCTGCTCCTCGCCACGCTGGTGCACATCTCCACTCTTAAACTGGCTTTCTCCAGTTTAGCTTAAACTGCTTCCAGCGTGACATCACTGGTATACAGGAGAGTCCTGCCTTCTGCTAAAGTAAATATCCACGGAGGTTGTACACGCACAGCTCCTTGCTTTAAAATCCGCCCCCCAAACCGTACGTCTGTAGCTAGACCTGCCCTTCGGCTAACCTTTCTGTACTCCACACACTCCTGGGCTGTTCACAGTGCCCGTGAAACACTATTACACCCTGCTTCCCTTGGGTGCTAATCCTGCTTGTCAACCCAAAGGCAGAAGCAGACGGTGGCTTGGCATTTTGATTACGTTGTGATCTGTTTGAACCTTCCAGACTCTTTTGATGTCTGTGCAAATTTGAAAGGGGGAGCCTTCATCCCCCACAATGAAACTCTGCTATTGCATGGTGAACCATCTCGGGACTCCTATGTCCATAGCCATTGCTAGATTTGAAGCAGGGAGGGGAGTTGCAGCTCCTCCAGGAAGAGTCTGAATTTCAGAGTAACCAGTTCTGGCCCTGAGCGGAGAACACTACGGGGACAGCGTGTTGCTCTTCAAACAAATGCATGCGTAGGGGAGTGTGCGCATGCACAGAGACACCAAATTTATACAAATAGATGCATTCATAGGAAAATGCAAATAGCATCCTCTTCCATCCTAGTCTCCCTTCGAGCTCCTGACATCCCAAGGTTTCAGAGGAGTACAACGGAGCCTCAGATCAAACATTAGCCCTGCGGGGGTTCCCTCAGGGAAGCAGCCATGCACTGGGGTCTTTTCCCCGCTTCCATGTGAGGTTTCCCGACCCGGCCTTCCATGGGTGCTCAGTTCTGACACGCGTACGACACACGCGTGCGCATGCAGAGCCTTGCTAAAAGGTGCTCTGGGAATTGAGCTCCACTTCCTCTTTCTCCTGAATCAATTGTCATAAACCAGCTTTTGTTTTATTCTTAACAAAGCAACAGAAATAATCTCCACACACAGCCCTTGCCACTCCCACAGCCCTGTCCTTTAACAGAACAAGCTGTCCAGGGCCCCCGAGGACATGGGCACAGGGAGACAGCAGGGTAAGAAAGACCAGGAGAGGCTGCTTTCTGGTGCACAGAAATCCACCGCTCCTCTCTTGAGCCCATGGCTAGCAGGCAGAGAGGTGGCAGGATGGGAAGGAGACTGGATGGTAGGCAAGGAACTCCCAACCTCCCCAACCCAATCTCCAGCTGTTCCCTTCATCCCCTGCCCACTGAAGTACCCACTTTCAACCTGCATTTTACCTAACACTCTGTTTCTCTTGCTCTTCGGTACCAGTAAGAGGTGACTCCTGCAGCACCACTGCAGCAATCAACGGGCTGACGTGCAACCTGTGACAGCCCGAGCTCTGCCTGCCTGTGGCAAAGCCCTGTCTCCACCATGGCCAAGGACTCATCCCTCCTCCTCCTCCTCCCATCCCACATACCCAGTTTCAGGACTCAGACACATATGGAGACATTTCTTGATGAAACCTATCAGTGGGTGAGTGGCAGCTGAGCAGGTACTGAGCAAGACACGGGGCCAGACAGCAGCCAGGGGGGAAGGCAGCGGGTGGAGGGAACGTGCCTCAGGAGGAATACTCACAAAGGGCTGCTTTCATTAATAAAACATTCCCCCCTCGGTTGCCTTTTGATTTGGGTGTAAGAATTAACCCCATCTGCCCAACAGCACGCTACCTACCAAGTCATCTCTGCTGAGGAGGGCCGTCTGACGTATCCACTCAATTGCCTTGCTTCCCACTGCCCGCACTCCTTGGCGGCCCAGACCCCTCCAAACAGCTCACCAGCCTCGCTGGGTCTGCCCTATGGAAGAGATCCTCTTCCCACAACATAGATTAGACCCAGTGAAAATAGGCTTAGTGAAAATACCATTTCGCTATTAATGCCACCCATCCCACCCCTCCCAGCTTCACACTCTCACACCCAGAAAGATTATAACAAATCCTGGTCACCTTTTGCCCCTGCTAACTACTGCTCCAGTCTTTGCACTGCATGCCTTCTACCACGAGTAGAGAGCTGGGCACAGGGAGTACTTATATATACACACACACATCTCTCCAGTCAGCACTGGAGGCGTTCAGCTGCACAACACACATCTCCCTGCACAGCATCTCGCCTTGTCACAATACCCCAACCATCCCTCTCCGCTGTAATTGCAGCGCCTGGTCCTTGGGCATCAGCAGAAAGTTGCAGCAAATCCTGCGTTGGTTAAAGCACAATCTGTCCATTCAAAATTGGTGGGGGGTTGCTTTTAAATCACTGAGACATTTCTATTCCCTTTCTGTTTCAAGTAAAACTGAGATGCAGAGATGCCTTCGAACCGACAGCCCCTTCATTTTTCCAGAGGTGTGTTTTAATGAGTGACTCGCCTTCCAAAAAGGGGCCGGCAAAGGGGAAGGACGGCAGATTCTCCACACAAATTCAATAGCTGGTAGGTTGCCATGGGCTAAAGCATTTCTTTGCACACATGAAGGGAAGGGACTCCACAGCACTAAGGGTTTTGCTTCCCATGAGTTATAGCTCTACCCTTCAAGAGCGGAATAAATGCTTTATCCCATTGCAGCCTGCGATGTATTCTACATAGATGGATTGATTTCCCCTATTGTTCTTAATAAATCCTGGCGCATGAAGAAACTCACTGCACAGCCATTTTTCCTGCCTTGTTCTACCTTGCAGAAGTAATAAGGGTCAGATGTGACTGCAGTGAGAAGCAAAGGCCATACGCGAGGCAGTGCTTTGCTGGAAGCAGTGGGTGTGCTTGCAGGGGCTTGATGGGTGCAGGCAAGCAACTCCCTTTTCCCTGTTTATTTCCCCTTTGAGTCGAAGCTGAGGAAAAGGGGAACCATGACTGGGTACCGCAGCATTGGCACGGCTCTGACAGGAGCAGCCGCTCCACAAGCTGAGCCTACACAAGCCCCCCAGGTCTGCACAGGGAAAGGCAAGGCTCTGGTCCTCTCTGACTGGAGCTCTCAAATGTGAGAGATAAGTACTTATTGTATTGTCTGATAAATACAGGGCTGAGAACTGCACCACTGTAGAACCTTCCTGAGCACACCCAGCTCTCTGTCGTGCCCAGTCCATAAGACCTGCCCCCGCCCGTGTCCCAGATGAGAGGAGTCCTCACCACCAGCACTGGGGCACCTCTGGTTTTTTGTTTGTTTGGGATTTTTTCAAATCAAAATGCCAAACCAGCCCCCTCTCGATGACTCCCAATGGCACAACTCAGACCCCAGATTGTTGTTAAAAGGTTCTCTCCCTCCCTGCCATCTTTTCTACTCACAAGGTTGACACCCATCCTCTTTTCCTGCTCCAGGAGGGTGTTTGCTGGACACAGCTTCGCTGGTGCCCAGCAAGGAGGCACTACTGGACTCCAAGAAGCAGGTGGCTCTGCACAATCCTGCCTTGGCCACCTGCCTCTGGCTCCGTCCAGACTCCCTGGATTATCGCTGCTGGTCTTCTCTAGCAGCAGCTAACAACTGGCCCTGTTTCAAAAGCCTGGCTGGGAATTTGGCTGTGGGAGGGAGGGAGGGATCAGGTAAAAGAGCTGGTCTCCCATGCATGAGTTGGACTCGATTCTTCAGCAAGAATTCCAGGGACTCACCTCTCCTTGCTCAGGTGGAGACGTCCCAGCCCTTCCCAAGGCATCCCACTCCACGAACTCTCAGTCAAATCTGATTAAGGAAAAGAGAATTTGTCTCAATTAGAAAGAGGTTCCCATGGACGGATGTCAAGTAATTACTGCATGTCACTCACGTTTGGAAAAGGGACCTTAAATTTGGGGCCGTGCAAACTTGCACTCACAATGGCAAGTGAGTTACAGACCTTGGCATGCTCCAGAGCATACGTTGTGCGGATGCTTTCAAGCCCGTCCCTCGGCTGAAATACACCCAGCCACGTAAAATACAGCCAGACACAACCCCGTTCTCTAATAAGGAAATAAAGCCGAGTGGACCTGCATTGCCAGAGCCCAGAGAGCAACACTGTCTCTTTAATTTTTTCCCTGGCTATCTCATCCTTTGCACAAACTCTTTCCTCCCCGTGGCTTCTTCCAGCCTGGTGGGCAAAGTGGGAAAACATCATTAGGGAGGAAAAATAATTTAGTTTGTTAATCAGTATCCAGTGGTGGGAAACAAGAAAGACAGAGAGCTGGGCTGGCGGTTAGGGCTTAGGAAGGGCCAGCACAAAGCCCACCATTCATGACATCTGGGGCTGGGATTCTCATTGAATTAAACAGACACAAAGAGCAGAGGCATTTCATGCTCTCTTCACAAGAATTATCATATCTCCCTGGCACTAGGAAACCTTCAGCATGGGAGAGGGGGAGCGAGAGAGAGAGGGGAAAGCGGGCAGGCTGGGTAGAAATATGGGGCAGGGTAGAAGAGGCTTTGTTCCAGGGTTGGATTTATGGATGGGATGCGGCGCGTTGCTTTGCGGGGAGAGACAGGGCCCTGGCGCGCTGGGTCTAATAAGAATCAGCAAATGTGAAACAGGGGGCCCCTGTGTACCATGAAGCAGGGAAACCCGCGTTTGACAAGCCAACAGAATAACCGCTCGCGTCTCAAGGCTGTGGAAGGATGCTGACGTTCCTACGAGATGTGTCGTCTTGCGTGTGTGTCAGCGAGGAGGGGGAGAAGGGGAGAGGCGAGGAGTATAAACAAGAGACCAGGCAGCATCGTTCAGTCATGAAAATTAATTAGCTGATGTGCAAACCATGGCTGCCTCTTCCCACTGCCCTGCAAGCATTCCCCATAAAGCTATGGTGCGTGTGGACCCTGTGACTGGGAATGACAGGGGCAGATTAGGCAGCTCCTTGGGACAGCAGCCTGGCAGCAAGAAACCCACAGCCCGTGCAAAAAAGGTGAGGAG